>NW_019384887.1:284160-297109 GCF_000671375.1 Centruroides sculpturatus
ATGGAATACAGCGGGGGTGATTTCGGTAGATTAATTAAATTACGTAAACTTTAATATGATATAAGCAATATCATTCCTTCATTACGTATAGCTAATACACACGTAATGATAACAAATAAGTCGCGTATTGTGCCAACTCTGCTAAACGAATAGTTTTTATTAAAAATATATTATTTTAACATCTGCAATGACATAACTAATACTGCAAACAGTTTCGAAAAGACACCTACATAAGAAAATATATATAAATACCAGTAACTCATTTATAAAACTTGGCCAACGAATAATGCAGTCATATTGGGCATAGCTAGCACGCCCACTTTATTTTTGCAAGAGCACACATGAATACGCTTCTGCATATAAAGACTTTGGACAGGTGTTTGATCTAAGCGCATGAATTCAGATGTATTAACGGTTCACTTAATAACGGTCTTATTCTTATTTCGAAATAAAAATTTATTAAATTAGATTTTGCTTCTATTTGTAATGAAAAAAATACGGTGAAACATTCGTAAACGTCGATATTACGTAATAACTCAGTTATATACCAGCCACTAAACACTGCCAAAACTTTAAAAATAACCAAAAATACACACACAATTTCGAGTGATTTCTTTCTATGTCAACTTACAAGGACTATTTTTTATTTTAAATTAAATTAATGTACAATTTTATAAAAAGTAAAACGATCATCATTGAAGAAAGATGGGGAAAATCAAATGTCGAAAAAAGTCCGGGCGGTAACGATCTTTCAAACTGAAAATTTCTTCTTAAAAACTTAGCTGTCAATCCAACATTTCAAATTTATTCCCAGACATTACTCACAAGTTCTTAAAAATTAATAAATTCGTAGATTATCCAAAACACCTTGTGGAATAAATTGAAGTTTGTTAAAATGGAAATTTCATTAAAAAAATTATCCATGTACTGATGTCCAAAATAAAAGTTAAACTTTCATATTTCAGATGTAAAAAAAAATACTTCAAATTTCATAAAGTTTGATATATACTTGGTAAAGAAACAAATTATGATATAAGGATAAAGTATTAAGGGCTTCCAGCTTCGTCTTCTAACTAAACTGGGTAATGATAGCCTTAACTTTTTTATTCAAGGGTGGTCTTGGCAATCATCCATTCAGCCAGTAACATACAGTGAGTGGATTGAGTATATAGAGAGGTGAAATAGATTTCACATCTTTATATACTGACTTGTATTTTGTCATATAAAGAAATAGTCTGTTTCTCCTATGCTGGTAAACATATTGGGCAATGAGTTTTCTCCAGCGATTTTGATCTATAGCCAGTTTGCTCCACATAATATTTAGGTTTTATAGGTCCTTCAACAGTGTTCATTGCCAGGTGTTTCATGGTCATCCTTTTCCTTAGTGTCCATCTGGAATGATCCACCTTAGTGTGGGGTTTTTTTTTTTTTGGAATTTTTGACTAATACATTAGTGACACGACATGCTAATTGTTATTGTTGCTTTTTAATGGTGTTATGCAGGGTGTGATGATCACCATTTTAGGATTTCATTTGTAATATAGTCACAACAATTTATTTTGAAATTTTGCCATAGGCATCTCAGCTGGAAAATAATTAGCTTGGGGATAGATTCTGAAGACATTTTGACATTTTCCATGTCTTGAATATGTTGCCACTAGCAGAATGATTGAAGCAAATAGTTGGATCTTAACGGGGATGCTGATAGATGTTGACATCCATTTGGGGTGCATTTTTTGGAAAGTTTCAGAGGCCTTTCCAATTCTACAGCTGATCTCAGTGACATCATCCCAATTATAGCTTATTATGCTGTTTAGGTAGATGAATTTAGCAACATGATTTTTATGCTGTACACAAATTTAAACAATCAGCAGAATTGTTGTTGTTGATTTGCATAGTGTCTCTTCTCAATACTAATCCTCAATCCTACTTTTCTGGCCATGTTATCAAGCTGGGTTGTCATCCATTGCAAATGTTCTTTTATTCCGGCCAGAATAATGTCAGCCGCAAAGTCTAACTTGTAAGTCCATAAAACACAGATGTACATTCCACATGACTGCTGTGTCCAGTCTGGTTAGTGCCTTTTTCATTATGAAAGGCATTGAAATCAGAATTAGGAAAAGTAAGAAGACATTCCTGTATGATTCCTGTTTGTATTGTAAATAAGGTTGTGTTTCCCCTATCAGTTTTTATACAACAGCTTTAACATAAAAAAATATATGGTTATAATTTATCAAACATATAACAGATGTTAATACAGATAATTATGAGGAAATATGATCATTTTCTAATTTAACGACATTATATATAAATATTAACTACAAATTATATCTAAAGAATGGAATTTATTGTCAGTACTGGAAGAATAATAAGTGAAGTTCAGGGAGAAAACTGACCAACTATTAGGCATCTCCTCAAGATAGGTAATATTAGATTCAGGTATGGAAATCTGGATGAACAATTCATCTTTCAAATATTTTCATGTTCATATTAATCATTGATAAGCTAAATTTCCAAAGTTCTGTTAGTATTTACTAGCAATAATGGTTTGTGGACCCAGAAAATGGTAGGGCAGATGAAAAAAAATTATTTCAATTACTAATAAAATTCAATACATAAATATAATTAATACAATTAACAAAACACAAATGTTTGTTTTTATATAGTTTATTTTATGTTTATACATGTTTTAACAGTATTTATCACAGCAAAGTTGTGAAGAATACCATAATGAGAGATTCAAACCATGTAATTATAATAAATACTAGCATCAATATTTAGTAAAATAAATAATAATCAAAACTAAAAAATTGTTTAAGAGGCATTTAAATTAGAACAAGTGCAATAAAAAAATTCTGCAATAAAATGAGTAAAAATAAAAACCAAATGCTTTAATATATGTTACAAAATAGAATAGAATTAATGTAATAATAAATTACTAAATCAGTATAAAAAAATATTAAGGTGTAGCTAGGTGGTTGAAGTTGTTGGGCAACCACCCAAAAATCTGAAAAGTTCACAATCTCATTTTGTTGAATAGTCTCCCCAATTAATCACAGATCGTTAAAAACAATAATACAGATAATTTTAATTACAGTAGTTTTAAAATAACAGTAAAACATGTGAGTAAAAAGTTTTTAATTTGCATTATAAAAAAAATAAAAAATATATAACAATCTTGAAATTTTAAACAGATATTGCTGTAATAAAAACAAAGTGGTAAAGAGAAGTTTTTTTGAAATTATCTTCTCTCACTGCTCTTTCCCTCAGACTAGGGCCACTTTCACATAATCTGGGTGTTTGTCCAGACCAGGGGTCAGCAACCTGCAGCTCTTGAGCTGCATGTGGTACTTTCATCTATCTGCTGCGGCTCCCTGTGGCTTTAGAAAATAAGTAGCGAATATTTCATTTGAATTTATTTAATTTTAGTTCATTCATTTTTTTAAATGCAATTCTAAATTTTAAGATTATTGTGCTCTTGTAACATTAAAATAAAGTGTTTAATTTTTTTTGTTGCTCAAATTATGCATCACAACCAGCAAAGTGCAACACCCAGCAGCATGCAATTTGTCAAGCTTTTAAACTCCAGGAAGGCAAATCATGGATAAATCAAAGAAAAGGAAAATTTCTGAAGAAAACAGAACATTTAATGCTACTTGGGCAGATTCATTTGCTTTTACTGCTGATGACAGTGGCTTACCAGTATGCTTGATATATGGTAAGACACTGTCAAACAACAAAAAAATCATAACAAAAACTCTTCCTAACCTGTTACCGGTGCATTCTCCTTCTACTAAATTGTAACCAACATAAGTAGTTCTTTACTAATGTTTTTGAACCCCAATGACGGTTCTTTTTCAGATATTTTTGAATCTCTGACGACCCCGAATTTAAGAAAGCCAGAATTATCCCCACCACATGGCACATACACCATATCAAGTGGCTGGAGGCAGTCAGCATATACTTAGCTAACCTTATGGATAATCAATGCATCAATCATAAAGAAGAGATTATGCTATCAGTAATGTGACAGGCTCTTATGAACAGTAATTTATGACAGCCATATTGGAATTGACAGCGCATGCCACACAAAGACATAAATGGAAAGTGTGCATTCGAATGTAGCTACATATTTTCGAATTGGATGTTTTACAAGCTGCATTTCCATCAGAGATTCAAAAATACCTGAAGAACCGTCATTGGGATTCAAAAACGTTAGTAAAGAGCTACTTATGTTAGTTACAATTTTGTAGGAGGAGGAGGAGAACACACCGGTAACAGGTTAGGAAGAGTTTTTGTTAATATTTTCTGGTGTTGAGATAAAGATTTGTAAAAAAATCATATGTTGCAAAACATTTCCACAATAAACATACAGCCTTCACCAAAAAATATTTGGATGGAGATGAGAAAAAGAATTAAAAAAAAAAGCATTTCAATATACAAAAATATACACAAAAAATAAGTACAACAGGTAAATGTCAGTCCACTCTTTGATGGAAAAAAAGACTGCCTCTTGGAGTTTCCACACAATTATGAGTCATCACAAGAGATAAAAATAAATGCTATAAAACTTTCTATAATTTTGCTGCCTGATGGAATTGACAAAACAGTGGAGTATGCACAAAAGCTAATCAAAAGATGCCCAGACAGCAGCTAATTGCCTTGATCATATGAAAACATGCATTTGCTCCAAAGCTTTGTTAGTTTGCAAACATCCACATTGGACCCATGAACTAGTAGTAGGAAGATCCAAGCAGAGTTATCTGGATAGAAATTTCACCATGTCTGTGTTATGAAAAGTCTCATGCCTCACAATGCACTGCTTCTCATCTGGATGACATTCAATGTCAGGGTTTTACCTAAACTGGCAAACATCTGGATTGTGTGAGAGGTCTAAATATACAGAGAGGTGTAGAAAGTTTCCCATCTATTTTATAGATTTTAAAATCACATGATTAATTTAAACCAATTAGAATGCAAGTTAACCCAAACTGTCAGAGGTTGCTACAATCAAATCTTTAGGCTGCCAAACATTTCCAGTATTATATATTTATTTATTTATTTTTAATAATAATAACTGATAAATAAAGTGCAAAAATGTATTTCAAGTTTATTTTTGTATTTCCATTCTTTTAACTAACATTTTAGGATTTTTACTTCAACAATTCTGTATTTTATTTTTGAAGTGTATACCTGAACATTTCAGACTTACAAAAGATGTGTCACAAAAACAATGTAATAAGTCTGTATATTTAGATAAGAAAATGTAAAACACTAAAAATAAAAATCCAGCAATGAGTTGCTTAACTTTTCCAACAACATTTGGTGGTGCCATCTGTTATAAAAAGTTTTTTAATAAAATATGATATTAACTACTATAAAATGGCAAAAAGATTACTTTTGAGAGTAGTGATGGGTTTTATAAAAAATTGTAAATGTCAATAATGAGTAAAACTGTCATTAAGTCTGACCCTATTGGAGATACACACTACCCTCTTTATCTCCCCACCTCCTCAACTTTTAATCACCAAAACTTAATACAGTAGATCAATTCCCTAACAAACAAACCTCCCTGCAAAATTTCAAAAATTGTTGACAAAAAGCACAGAAGTTATTAAGCTTAAAAAAAGACTGTAAACCAAATTGTTCCTGCCACACAAACATCCATATTAACAGAAAAAACCCTGAACTTTTTTGCATTTCAACATTTCAATATGTCATGAGTCCAAAAATGTAAAAATCTTGGGGGTTCATTTTTTGATTGAATGCTATACTTTTCCTCTGTTATATAACAGCCAGGAAAGTAAAAACTGACACACATTTGCTGATTTAAAAAAATACTTAAACTATTATTATAAAAATTATATTACAGGCTCATTTTATATATTTGTTTAACACATTTGTTCAGATATATAGGATGATGAATTAAGAGTATAAATTAAAAATGTTCACAAAAACATGGCTCTATTGACCATGTTAAGACCACCCCCAAAAAATTAGCTGGCTACAAACACCCCTAAACATAAACTACAAAAGATTATCAAATGTCTAGTTAGTAGTATACATAGTTAAGCAATTAAGACTACACTGAGAATGAGGCTTAACAGAGATGGTTAAGCCTCCTATAAATTTGGCATTTGTGTTAATTTAAAAGTGACTTAAATAATAAAAATACTAAATCAGGATGTATAATAATAATTTATATTGTAACAAATCTAAAAAAATAAAGGAACAACATTTGCATAAAAAATAATTTTTTAAAATAAAGTTACATCATAGAAATTGTAAATGTTATAATAAATTGAAACAGTAAACGGAGGAAATATGCTATTTTCCATATTTCGTGTCTCGGTCCTCACTTATACAAAGCATATGATTTTGGAAATTATAGAAGTTACAAATATAGATAAATCAAAAGGCATTTTGCCAGGTATGAAAAAGACAACATACTTGCACTATGGAATGAAGATAAGGCTCATGATGAAATTGCTAAAGCAATAACAGTAATACTTATAGAAGACCCTTAATTAAAATTCAAAAAGAAAAAAACTATAGAAAAAAAAGTGTGTTAGTGAGAGAGACTGGAAACATCAAAGCAATTTGAAGAAAAATCATTTTGATTGAATATCAGAACTACAAAGAAAGTGGTCAGAAGTAGCTATAAATGTTTCTAAGGTAACAACATGGTAATGCTTACAATATATGGGATAAAATAGTTCTAAAAGTTAAGCCTATGTTTAATAAAAAAAATAAATGTACATTTAATAAAAATCAATACAGATTTTAAATGAGCATTCACAAATTGATTTTAAATCAGCAAAACTCATTCAAAATCAATATAACCATTAAGTAGTCTAGCCAAAAACATCTGTCTATTAGGGCATAACACATCACATAATGTGTAGCTCATGATTATTGTTTTGAATTATAAGACCATCAATTCCAAAACATCTACTTATCTACTTCAGACAAAAACAAAGCTTAGAATTAAGGAAATGTATAATATATAATTTTATTTATATATTAAATTAGCTCTCTAATTACACTAATATTTATATTTGTGAGATTAAAAATAAATATGGCAGCATAAACAGCTAATTTGATTATGTTAATAATTATCATGAATGTAACTTGCATCCATGATAATTATAAATTTCTCAATATTTCTTGTTTCTATGTTCAAATTCAAATATTCATTTACCATCTAGCAGCTAAGGGAAAGCATTTCAAAAAAATAGTGTCACTCTCAGATCCAGAATGTACTTTGTGCTAAATCAGAAAACCTCTAAAATTACACAGTGTCAACTTTTAATGTAACAAAGCACTTTTTGGAATCTATAAATATCATCATCAGATCCATATATTCAAATTTTAACAATTTAACATTCAAACAGAACAACTGTTCATTCTTCTTACAATTTTGAACAGCGGCAGCTGTGCAATTTTAAGTTCAAACACAAAAAATTTGAACTAAAGATTTTACAAAATTATCTACCTCCAGATGAAAATTTTAGACACATTTGTGTAGAACTCCAGTCAGAATCCACATTACTGGTTAAAATTAAAACTGAAAATAAATTAACAAGAACAAAATAAATCATCAAGATTAAATAGAATAAAAAAAGTAGAAACTAGTCCTATAAGTCCTTGATGGATAATAAGCATAGATTTTACTCCACCCAGCTAGAACATGTTTGGGCCATGGGGAGAAGACAAATTGGTAGTTTTACAAGAGCCAGCTATTGGACAAAATAAGTCAAATCCAGGGATCCAAGTCAATCACTTCTCTCCTTTTATTTATTTCTGGGATCTTTGCAATAAAAACTGCAAGCTCTTCAGCTGTTCTGAATGACAGAAATTTTATATTCAGTATCATGTCAGTATCTTCTCATTGGAAGACTGCTTTTTTATTTTATGTTTTGTTAATTTATTTTTAGTTTATTTCAATTTTAACCAGTAATGTGGATTTCAGTTGGTGTTAGTTCTATACAAATGCCACTTTCTAAAATCATCACCTGGTTATTAATAATTTTGTAAAATTTTTAGTTCAAACAATATGGTTTTAAAATGCATTTGTCAACAGAGAATGCTTTACTCAATATTAAAAATAATATAGAAACTATGGATAATAAATATGTTGATATTTTTACTGACATTAAAAATGAATTTGATTATTTATGGTGGCCTGCAATGCTAAATGAATTAAAGATACATAATTGTCCTAAAGATCTATATTATATAATTCTTGATTATTTTGAGAATAGAAAGGTTGTATTAGTTGAAGGCATCAATAAAGTGTATAAGAATGTAACAAGGGGTTGCCCTCAGGGTTCAGTCCTGGGACCTTTATTGTGAAATTTGTTTTTTGATGGATGTTTGAGAATATTGAGAAACTTTGGAATTGTTCATACTGCATATGCAGATAATTTGGTGTTGTTGATAGCTGCAGATAGCCACAGAAAATTGGAGGGAAAGTCACAATTTGCTCTAAAGATTCTTAATGAGTAGTTAAAGTCTAATAATATGGTTTTGTCTGTCAAGAAAATTAAGTGAATGTTATTGAAAGGGCATCTTGCAAAACAGTAACTGCCTGTTATTAAATTGGATAATAATAAGATTGGATATGTTACATTTTATAAAATATTTGGGTATATGTTATGAAGAATGCTTAAATAATGTTGAAGATGTGTGTAATAAAGCACTTCATTGTTTTTACAAATTGAGAACTATTGCAGGTGGAACTCTATTAAAAAATATCATATAGATAAGTTTATGAAGACTCAGAGTTTCATAATGATGTCAAAAGGATATAGAACAATTTCTACTGCTGCTCTCTAAATATTGACTAATTGTTTGTAAGACTCAGCAATATGTAATTTATTTACATAACTAAATCATAAGAATGTTTTGACAATAAAATTTTGTCAGATAACTGTCAACTTTCACATCTGGGAGTAAAATGTTTGTTAAGTTCTCAGCAGTAAAAGCAACTCTTTCTCAACCTCCCGACCTATTGTCTCGATTTCATCAGTTGAATATAGCAAGGAACTACAAAGTTAGACAGTCATTGCCAGTCCTTCAATAAGGCCGCTCATTTTCCATGTTCTAATTTACAGATACCCTGTGCTCCTTAGGATACCTCATTTTCGAATACCTCCTCACTTAAGGCCATAATATCCATTTTTCACTCAGAACTGTCGGAATAAGAACTGTCCTCCAGAACTTTCCTCCTCTCTGTCCAACCAGCTCGCAACAGATCGAGATCTCCTACAAGATCCTCTACCCTCAGAACATTGCAACCAAGATCCGCTACAAGGTATTTATCCCCACGTATATCTCATGTGAACTCTCTCACGCAACCACCAGAAGGATAGGCTAAGCCGGTATAACCTAATATATCTATTGTATATTGTATCGTGTATTTCTCTTCGTTGAAAATAAACGATTATGTAGTTGTTAACTTTTGTATCTGTGTACTTTATTTCTGTCAGGCTGTCTCTCAGTCCTCCATCCAGAATCTGATTGTCTGCATATGAAGCTGCTTGTGTGACATGTTCTAATCTATCAATACACCGTCTCGGCTTCAGTGTCATCCAAGACACGATAGTGTCAGACCTGACGAGGTACAGTAGACCCCCCTATAACATGGGTTCCTATAATTACGATTCCTATAAGACGGTGAAAAAATTGCGACAGTATCTGTACAAACCTGGTAAAAAAACTCCTATAATTCGGTAAAACGTCATCAGGCAGCCGAACTACTTTCTGCCGTCCAGCGCCACGCTACGGAGAGTTTAGGCAAGTAAGTTGTTTACTATCGTCTGTACAGTATGTAAATTAGGTACCATAAGTCTAATACAGTACTGTACTTTTATACATTTCTTGGGAAAGAAACATTTCTTATTCAATGGCCATAAAAATTATTTATATTAATGATGTCTCCAAAGTTCAACGAAGTTTTTGCAGAAAAATAACTTATCAGAAATCACGGCCGCGGTTTGGTGTGTTGCTCTGCGACGAAAATAAGCTTGAGCAATGACGATGTTGAATGGTGCACACTCGGTAAGTAATCCTACAATTTTTTGTTTATAGCATAGTTTATACGGATTATTCCCAAAAAAAATATACGTATTTTGGAAATGTTGAGTCGAATTAGTCTAGAATCAATTAATTTTATGGAAGAAAACCTTTCAAACATCTGTAGTCCGTAAACTTCACACGTGTCAGGCTGTGATTGGCAAGGACTCGTAAGAAATCGATTCATAAAGAACGGAACGTATCTACCGTGTTATAGGGGGGGTCGACTGTACTAAAGAGGTGCCAACCCTCTGGTCACATGTTTACTGATTGATATAAAAATGATGAATTGGTATTATTTTAGTAAAATAAGAAAAAAAAAACAAAGTTTTGTATTTAATTAATTAAAGACCTTGAATATGATTTTAGTATTGATGTTGATAATATAAAAACAAACTATTAAATATAATATAAATAAAGAATTATTGGCATTGTGGCTGAGTAGATGGAAGTTAAGTGTAGAATAACATCAATGTTTTTCCATTCAGTGAAACAAAGAGTAAGTAAAAATTGGATAGAATCAAATTATTATAATACCCAGTTGTTGAGTGGAGCTGGAGAGTCCCAGCAAAAATTGTATCAGTTTTCATTAGTTGAAAGTGACATGTAAATGTGGATATTTTGGAGTATTTTTGCTTGAATGCGATTAATTAAGAGATGAAACTGATAACATTTTACATATAATGAACATGAATAAAGATGAAAATTGGTCTTTTCAAGATAAGTGTTACAAAATAGTGCAAAATAAAAATAATTTTATTAAAATAACTAAAGTTGTTTAAAAATATGTTTGAAATTAGAAATTTGATACATTGTGGTTAATTTTATCTGGTTGATTATAACTACAGTGACCATACGTCCTTTATTTAATAGGACAGTCCTTTATTTCACTGCTCTGTCCTTTAACTTTATTTATTTTCTAAAATAAGCATTTTGTCCTTTATTTTGTAAAGTTGATGCAAAGTTTAAAAACATTTTTTTTAATAATATATTGAACAAGTTAGTTTTGTATACGCCATCACGACCAGTGTTGCATTGCTACATAGAGCGCAGTAGTGCAGTGTGTCGCCAACCAAACGGCCCACTGACAGTACCAGGGGTTTCTTCCTATTGTTATTAGAAAAGTGGTTTTAGCATTAGAAAAATCAGAAAATATACAAGCCAAAAAATGCAATGATGCTGTGTACACATTTTATCAAACGTGCATAGATTATCTAAATAATTGGGACATGTTTTTTTTTTGAAATAGAGGTGTTTGAATGGATCACATTATGCGAAATCCCTTTGTGGGCGAAAGTAGAGAAAAGCTATATCTTTATTTCGAATCATTGGTCCGTAAATATACTCGACGGTGAATTATTTGATGAAGTTTCATGTGTAAAAAAATATGTCACAAACGAAAAGATCGACGAATGGTGACAGAATAACCAGCCCTGCCATCAAAGGTGGATTGAGATTTTTGAACATTTTACAGCAAAAGAAATTGTTTTCAAAAACATTTGTAAAATCGTAGAATTTTCTTTGTCTCCCTGGATCTAATGCCCCCGTTGAACGAATATTTTCATTGGTGAATAATATGTGGACGAATGAAAAAACTGATTTAAAAGTAAGCACATTAGAAGCATGTATTTCCATCAAATACAACTTTCAAATGAACTGTATGGAATTTTATGACTTTAAAGCGTGAAACGGCGCTATAAAAAAAATAATTCTACTGAAAAGTATCAAAATTAATGTTATTTAAATTTTTACAATGTGTGTATGTGTAATAATTCAGATTGTTTAAAATTTTAATGTATGCATTATTGTATGCTACTATTTTCGTAATAAATGTTATAAACTTATGAATTTTATAAGGTATTTTTTGATTTTTTTCGATATGTCCTTTATTTTTCCCAAAAAAATATGGTCACTGTAATTATAACTGAATGCTTGTTTGTTTTGATGATGTTTGTTTAGTGCCATTTATAATTTGTTTTAAAGGAATTTCTAATCAGTTATTTTATTATATACAATATTTGTTTATATGATCCTTATTGTTAATTATATATACAGTTTATTTTATGTTTATTGTATTTGTTAATATTTGATGTTTAAATTGTAATTTTGTAAAATGCTGTTTTGTAACAATAAGGAGAAGTGTCTTGCTGGTAAGCCTATGGCAGGTATGGCAAGGGGAGTGTGGGAGTGTAGAACAGTAGATACCAATATCGATATTGGATGAAAAGTATCAAGTACAAGAAATATTCAGTATTGAAGAAAAGTATCAATATCAGGATCATCCAGGAAGATGAAATAGATACTCTGATGTAAATACGAGGTGTTGTTAAATAAAAATGTTATTTAGTGCTCCATAATCAGGGGACCTAATTTTCAAAAGCTATATATTTATTTATTTATTTAAAAATAATAATAATAATAATAACTTTCCCGAGGTCACCACCTGGTCGTGGTGGGAGAGCCCAGTAATTTTACTGAACCATAGAGCAATGCAGGCTGGAGCACAAGCTCCTGGTAGGGACACCCATGCCAGTAAGGTCTATGGGGAGAAATGAAGCTAAGAGTGACCACACCCACATTCTGTGGAGATATTTATCATGGTAGTAACCAGATCAAAGTGTGATACCGGCTCAGATGTTGCCTGGGTTAACAAGGTCCGTGTTCATGGGTTAGGCAGAGGCTCACAGTCTCCCTTGGTTACTGATGGCAAAAGCAGCGCCACCCCAAGCATGGCTACTGGAATACCCTCAACAGATGTGAGGAATCAACCTAGCCTTGGTGTTTCTGTGGCAATGCATCCACAGACCACAAAGGCTGGAAAACCACGCCAACGGATGAAATGGACAACAGAAATGAACGAGTTTATCATCCG
>NW_019384887.1:298420-308149 GCF_000671375.1 Centruroides sculpturatus
ACTTCACATAGAAAAAGGAATCCTGAAGAAAGAAGATTTTGCACTTGGAAATGGGGACATTATTGAATCCGTGGAAGAGGGCGAGTTCTACAAGTATTTAGGATTCCAACAGGCCAAATTAACAGAACATACACAAATAAAGCAAACATTAATTAAAGAATACCAAAGTAGGTTAAATGCTATCCTCAGAACACAGTTAAATGCAAAACACACAGTTAAAGCAATAAACACACATGTGTGAGTCCAATGTATAACTCCAAAAGAGTATGTAAGTACTCTTTTGGAGTTATACATTGGACTCATACAGATCTCGAGCAACTCCAAAGGAAAACAAGAACAACACTTACTAAGCATAAATAACATCATCCTAAATCCGCCACAGAAAGATTAACCCTTCCACGTAAAGATGGCGGATGTGGCCTGATTGACATAGTTAACGTTCACTACAAACAAATAAAGTCACTGCAAGAGTTTTTCTACAGGAAACAAGAAATATCACAATTACATAAAGCAGTAACTCTAGCAGACTCAAATAACACACCATTAAACTTACACTCACATCATACAGACTTGACACAACATATAAAAAGCATAGACACCATTAAGCAATCGTGGGCTCGAAAGGCACTCCATGGCAGGCATCCTTATGACCTGGCCCAGGATTTTGTTGACAAAATTGCGTCAAACAGCTGGTTAGATCAGGGATGCCTCTTTGGGGAGACGGAAGGATTCATAATTGCCATACAAGATCAGGTCATAAATACTAAAAACTACAAAAAACATACTCAAAGATACAACACTCACAAATGACACATGCAGAAAATGTCACATCATGCTAGAAACTATACAACACATTACTTCTGGTTGCAAGCTCTTGGCACAGACAGATTATTTTCATAGACACAATCAAGTAGCAAATATAATACACCAAGAGCTTGCAAACAAACACAAATTATTGTTTTTCTATTATCTCGTATCATAGATGTAATTTAAAATTATAATGTCAGCATTTCATTTTACTTAAGTTCTATGCATAATTTTAAAAAATCCAAAAAATACAAGTTTTAATATTCAGGATTTACTCTGTTTAGTTTTCATTAATATAATACCAAATTCTCAAAATATTGATAATAATCTGAAATAAATTGTAAATTTTCATAATTTTTGATTCAGTTAATTCAATTCAAAGCTTCAATCTATTATGAAAATTCTAAATGTTGTAGTTCTAAATGTTAACTAAATGTTACTAAAGTATAATTCTGTTTTTAAGTTTACTTTGTTGGTTATTTATTTTGTTTTATTTGGAAATGTGCCAGAAAAAAAAATACTTTTAAATTTAAAAATAGTTTTAAGTAAATTATAAATATGACTAATAATCACTAACATTTTATGTAATATTTGATGTTAACTATACTACCTTTTATTTTAATAAATAAAACTTTTATTAATCTATAGAAGCAGTGTAATACTTTTAGGAAATAGTAATATTGTTTGTGCAAGCCAGTTTACTAAAAGAAAATGCTACAACAATAAATTTTTAAATATTTAATGAAGTTAATTTACAAATAATAACATTGCAAAGCCCAAGTAGTATACAATAAATCACCAAACAATTGCCTAAATATCAGGCTATAATTAGCCATATTATAGCCCAATATTTAGAAGTTAATTTACTTTCGTTAATGTAAAAATGTAAAGTATTATATTTATTTTTTTATTAGTTCAGGAAAACAAGTTTCTATAATAATAAAAATTTAGAAAAATATTTTTAAAATAATTTATAGTTTTTTTTATAAAAAGAAAAAAAAGAAAAAAGCAAGCACCAACTTTAATACAGTATATGATGATTTGGTGTCTAACCAAAACAGGCTGTAGAATGATTTACAGTAATCAGGCACATTGAATTCTGTATATTTTGTGCTTATATCTTCCTAGAACAGCTTGGAAGCATATGTACAAATAAATGCTCAAAAGTTAAATTTTGTAATTTCTTATTTAAAGTGTATTAGAGTAGATCCAATTCAGAAAGATTAATACTTTAGAGTGATATTGTGTTGAGTTTTATTTTCTATTTGTGCCATTTGTTTAAATTTACTGCATTTAATATAGGGTAAACCAATAAGTTTATGCAGTTTTTGTTAATAGATGGTGGTGGGCATTATGAAAAGCATCAAACTTTAGTTCAAATTTTGAAAGCATGAAACCATTTGAAATTAACATTTCAACATTTTTTTTATTAAAGAAATGAAAGCATTAAAGATTTGTTGTTTTGTGTGTTTGATGTCAACTGAAAGACAAATATAAGCAAACTGATCATTTTCAAGCACAAGGTTTTTGCTTTTTTTAAAATAAAAAAGGAAGTTTATAGTGCCAGAAAACAGAACAGTCAAAACTTCCATACTAACATTTTGAGAAAATTTCTAGGACATTTACAAGTTGGAATTGATTCCAAGCTAAAAACAACTTTTAACAAGATATCCTAAAACCCATATGTCAAACTTAATTTTGAAAATAGAATTCATTTTTAAACAATCATCTGTATTATTTTTATATAAATGTAAAAAGTTCAATAGTAATAGTAATTAAAAATAAAGTTCACTTTATTTTTAATTACTATTACTACTACTACTATTACTACTACTACTACTAAAAAACAAATATTTATAGCAAGGAAGAGGAAAAATATTTTATAGATATTTAAAACATTAGTTTAAAATTTAAGTATTTTTTGATAACCAATTATCTAGAGTTTAAACTTAAAATGTCTTTTAAATATGTACTCTACAAACCATGTATTTATTCATAAATAACTTTTGGATTGATTTTTTATATTATTCTAATAAAAATACTTTGTATATAATGAAAAGTTACTAATATATGCAATGATTTTTAAGTGTATTAAACCAAAATAAAAAATTACACTGATAACAGTAATGCACTTAGTACAAAGTACTTAATAGATTAGTTTTCACTTGATATACAAGTGCAAACTAAAATAAAAATATATATTGGTTTAAATTTGTTGTTAGCTTAAAAATAACAGCAAGTTGATGCATCCTATTCTTAGAAAAGTTTTCTTTTAGGTATAAAATTGAGTTATAGTTATGTATTTCCGAGATCATGTCTTCCTTTATTTGTTTGTTTCTTCACTACTAGGTGCATAAATAGACACAAGGAATTTTACATTATCTTTATTGATCTTCTATTGGCCGATACGCGTTTCAGGCAAGGCCCCTCATCCGTCGGCATTACATCCGGAATCTTCTTTAAATTTCGTTGCTACATAAATATTTTTTATGTTTAAAATTATGTATTTACAGTTAAAATATCATTGCTGTTTAAAATATATTTATTATTTAAATTACTATTACAAGTGAAGGTTTNTCATCCATCAGCATTACATCCGGAATCTTCTTTAAATTTCGTTGCTACATAAATATTTTTTATGTTTAAAATTATGTATTTACAGTTAAAATATCATTGCTGTTTAAAATATATTTATTATTTAAATTACTATTACAAGTGAAGGTTTTGCAGTTTGACATCTAGCAATGCCTTGTGTCTATTTATGCACCAGTAGTGAAGAAACAAACACATAAAATTGAGTTCAATTGATCAATCATTATGAATAGTGGAGAAATCATTATCCTGATATTCCAGATAATTTGATATAAATATAGTCGACCCCCCTATAACAAAGGTTCCTATAGTTTGGACTTCCATATGACGACGAAAAAATTGTGACAGTATCCATACAAACAAGGTAAAAAAACTCCTATAATTTGGTAAAACATCATCGGGCAGCAGAACTACTTTCCGCCATCCAGCGCCACACTACGGAGAGTTTAGGCAGGTATATTGAGTTTACTATCGTCTGTACAGTATGTAAATTAGGTACTGTAAGCCTAATACAACACTAATTTTATACATTTCTTGTAAAAGAAACATTTCTTATTCAACAGCCATAAAAATTATTTATATTAATAATGTCTCCAAAGTTCAACAAAGTTTTCACAGAAAAATAACTTATCATAAATCGCGGCCACCGTTTGGTGCGCTGCTCCGCGATGAAAACAAGCTTAAGCAATGGCGACGTCAAACAGTGCACACTCGATAAATAATCCTACAATTTTTTGTTTATAGCATAGTTTATACGGATTATTCCCAAAAAAATATACATATTTTGGAAATGTTGAGTCGAATTAGTCTAGGAATCGATTAATTTTATGGAAGAAAACCTTTCAAACAGCCATAGTCCGTAAATTTCACACGTGTCGGGCTGTGATTGGCAAGGTCTCCTAAAACATCAATTTCATAAAAAACGGAACGTATCTACCGTCTTATAGGGGGTCGACTGTACCCAAAATACTGTTACACTTCTAGTTTAACTTTTATGAATATAATATTAAAATAATATATTTGTTATCAACTAAGTTATAGTGTGAAAAATTAAGTTTATTTTAACAGTTGATCTTTGTTCTTTATCTCTATCCCATCAAAAATCAACAATCTTCATTTGCAGCTTTATCTTTTTCTTTCATATTAATAATTAATACATTAATAATTGTCATCCATGTTTTATCAATAGTCACCATTTGTGTGCTTCTCTTAACCATTTACATCAGAAAGAGCTGATAAAGTACTCTAAGTCCAAAATGCATACTTTAGGAAATAAAATGTGATTTTCTAAAACTTGTCCTGTTTCTGAATGATGGTGTGATAAGTCTAGCAGAAAAGAAAAGCTGTCATAGAGCTCATAAATTGAATACAAGACTAGACAAGAAGATATTACAGAACTAATTGTTCAATTTAATATTTATATTATATATTTTTTAAAAATTAATTCAATGTTTTATAAAAATTACAAAAATTTTAGATGTATAATCTCTCGATATCAAACTTGAATAGTGTCATAAAATTTGTGCAATTCAGAGCCTATGCCTATGCCTACTTGAGTCGTTTGACAAGTTTGGAAAATTTTAATGAAATGGCACCACAATTGTGGTGCCATTTCATTAAAATTGTGGAATCACTTTTTAAACTAGCTCAGGCGAAATTTCAACCAGAAGCAACGCATTTTTCACATTTTACAGACATTTGAAGCAAGCATTGTAGAAGTTTCCACAAAAATGGAAAAAAATGAATTCTGTTTAGTGATAAAACATTATTTAAAGTAGTGGACTGCCACCCAAATCAAAATAGTTCAGGATGAAGTTCATGAGGACTCTACACCAACATTGAAAACTGATTTATTTTTGGATAAAAAAGCTTAAATATGAACATGCACTGAAGATGAAGTGCTCTCTGAATGTCCAGTTGAAGTAACCATGATAGAAACTGTTGAAAAAATCCATATTATTTGTGGTATGTAGGACCACTGAGTAAAAGTCCATGAGATTGCTGAGACTGTAGGTATCTCAATTGAATGAATGAACATCATCCTGCAGAAAAATTGCATATAAAAAAGCATTGTGCACTATTCAGTTCCTCAAACTGGAGTGGAAGTATAGTTCAAAAGTTCAGTAAAACCTTCTTAAATAAATCTCTAGTAAATTATCACCTTTAAAATGACTAATGTTTTCAAGTTGACCTGATGAAGATCCAAACAGAGGATTGAAAACATTAGTCATTCTAAAGGTGATAATTTACTGGAGATTTATTTAAGAAGGTTCTGTAAGAGATTTTGAATGAGGCAGTGTGCACAATGTGTGCCATGATTGTTGACCAAAAATGCATATGAAAGGACATTTTAACTCTATGTTTGGCAACATTTAACCATAATATGCAGGACTTTTTGTGTCAATTCATGACTGAATGAAACATGAATTCACCACTATATACCTGAGTTGAAGCAGCAATCAAATCAGAGGACAGTGAGTGGTGAAAGTCAAAAGTTGCCTAATAAGGTGAAGACCATTTTGTCAACTGGAAAGATGGTGGCCACTGTTTTTTGGATTCCCAAGGAATCATCTTGGTCAAACTACTTGGAGAAAGGAAAAACAATAACAGGAGCCTATTACACAACATTATTAGACCGTTTGAAAGAAAAGCTGAAACAAAAATAACCAAGATTGGTCCACAAAAAGTGCTCTTTCAACAAGACAATGTGCCATCCCACAAATTGACTGTTGGAATGTCAAAATTTCACAAATTATGCTTTGAATTGATTCCTCATCCACTCTATTCTCCAGACTTTCTCCATTTAACTTCTTCCTATTCCCAAACTTAAAAAATTTGACTCAGTAGGGAATTCTCATCAAATAAGGATGTTGTTGCCACCAATGTACATTTTGCAGACCTTGACAAAAGCTACTTTTCTAATAGAGTTAAAAAATTGGAAACTTGCTGGACCAAGTGTATACCTTTGATCTTTTATACATTGTCCTGTCAATGAGATTATGTTGAAAAATAAAACTGATTATTTCCAGAAAACTTTGTTTATCTTGCTTTTTTACCATACTTATCAAATGACTCTTCATATCAGTAAGTTTAAACATCCGTAGTGCAAGACTAACAGTAGATAAATTCATGATTTATCACAGTAATACAATAATGAAATTTTAAGTATTCAGAATTTTTTTAGAATGTAAATTCACTGAAAATATTTTGTGATGTCTTAATAAAAATTATTAGAATAATTACCATAAACCTAACAGAATTGTCATGTAAATAATTTCAATAATTAGATAATTTTTTAAATTGGTATCTTTTTAAATATTTAGAAAAAAAGTTTAGATTATGTGGTTAATTTTCCATTATTTACTGTAAGTATCTGAATAAGATAGAGTAGACTCATATCTGGCCTCCCATTCCAAACATCTCCCTTATCCAGACAGATCAAAAGACAAAAAGTTTTCAAAAATATTGGACACTACTCCAAATCCTACCTTTCCATACTGCAGTGTATATAGTTTTTGATTTTTTTTTAAACTGCCTTAAAGTTCATAGAAGAGCACAATGCAACAACCACTGCTGACATAATAATAATGAGGCATTGGCATGATGTAGCAACTTATCAGCAAACTGAGAATAAAAACAATTTTAACACAATACAGTAGAGCGTTGTTTATCCGAAAGCCGATCAACTAAAACATCAGTTAACCAAAAGTGTTCCAGTCAGACTGTGTCGTGCTGAATCAAACGTTTTTGATACTAGATTAACTTATAAAAACAAAAAAATTTTATTTTGGCTTTTTCAATATATTTATTTTGTTTCTACAAGTAAAGAAATAATTTTTAATGATACAATAGCCATGATTATTATTTTAAAATTTTACGTTAGGCTTAGGGGCCGTCCATAAATTACAAGGAACTTTGGGGTGGGTGGGAGTCAAGGATTTCTTACTCGGGGGTAGTGGGTAATAGATCTTGTCTTATGTAACATTCTTATTTTTATTTTTTGATCTCATTGAGTGGTGGAGTTTTGAATTTGGCAGTTTCTATTAAGAATACTTGTTGTACCAATGCCATCTCGTGTGACATGATAGAATAATAGCAAGGTTGAGGCTAGTGTTACCACCCATCCGGTTTTCACCCGGACAGTCCGGGAATCGACTCACTGTCTGGGTGAATTATTTAATTTGTCCGGGAATATTGTGCGCAACCTGTCGACCTTTTTTTTAATTTATTATTATTTTTTTTTTTTTTTGTTTGTACGATTCGTATTCATACACAGCTCCAATATCCAATAGAGCTAAGTCATCTGTAGTTGTTTTTCTTAATTTGCATTACTTACGTTACTCCTACCCAAGTCTCCATAGTCCCTAACTGTAACTGATTTAGAACCAGCATGCACTGCACATTATGAGCATTGCAAAAATGACATTGCGCATGCATTAGGATCTTCTGTTCGAACAAACCTCACCTGCCGTCCGGATCAGTGATTTTAAAAAAGGTGGCAACACTAGTTGAGGCCAAAGTTTTAAATGTGAAAACATTGTCGGACGTTCAGCACCACTTTCCTGTAAGCCTAGAAATTTGACAGTGGTGTTTGGATAGTCAGTGGAATCATGCTTGACATTCCAAACACCATTGTCAAACTTCTAGGCTTACAGGAAAGCTGCGCTGAATGTCCGACACACACATTTTCGCATTTAAAACTTCAGCCTCAACCTTACTAATAACTAAATTGCCAAACGATCGCCTAAATATCGGGCTCTTATATGGCTAATTAAATGTTTACTACGCCACAAATATAAAACAGCACACGGTTTCAAAAAGAAAATCAGTAAATGATTACTAATAACACTCACAGACTCACAAACTACACATTCTTTTTATAGTGGAAGAAAGACCATCTGGTGGTTTCTCTCTTGCTTTGTTTTGTATGACGTTTCTGTTTACAGGTGTACTAGCTAGTCAATCTGTCAAAGTTTTTTGCATCCTTTTGTGAAAATTAAAATTAATAGAAAAATGAATATTATGACGTTGATTAATGATGATGATAATGAAAAGATTGTTAATAATTAAAAAAATAAAGTTGTTTCTTAAAATAAATTGTTCATTTGAATTCATTAAATTTTTATATTTTTATATTTTAAAATTTGTTCACATAAAGTCTTTTATAAATAATAGTACATATTAATTAACTAATTAATAATTATATATTTTGGATTTAAGATTTTTAGGGTTTCATAAAAAAATTTTCTTATTAAAATTTTTCTTTAAAATCATGCCAAAATATTATGTAAGATAGGGAAGGGGAGGGGGGAATCAAAGAAAATATTACAGTTTCTTACACAGGGGTGGGTGTGGGTCTAGAACGGCCAAAACTGCCCTTACGTAATTTATGGATGGCCCCTTAACATCAACAAAAATTCAACGCAAAGCAACACGCAACAGAGAAAAATTTCAGCTTGAGATAGGTTAATATATTTTTTTGTATATAAATCGGTTATCTGAACAACCCCAGTCCCCAATTGGTTCAGATAAATGACGCTCTACTATACTTTCAAAATTAGTTGTAATTGTCAAAAATAATCAAAGTCAAAATAAGCATTTCTTACACATGCAGTAGACATGTATGTTACAGTTTTATTTTAAAATTATCATGCTCCCTTATATGGATATTTTTAACATCTGGATCACTCTTTCCCACATTAATTTACAGTATCATCAAAATGTTTAAAGTGTAGCTAACTAATAATGTACTTTGTTAGTTTACAAAGGTTATGTATTCAAGCCCTGTTGTAATCAATGTTCAACAAATTATGTAATTATTAAAAGATGGTAATTCCGTTTATCTTAAGTAGCAAATTCTTTTATTAATTTCCATATAATGTAAAAAACAACCTAGTAAAAAGCTATTAATTTGGATTCAATTTAATTACTAAAACTTACAAATGTATCTGTTACCGCTAAAGCTCGAAATCCGTTAATGTGTACATTACCTAGCTAATCTGCAGATTAACTAGGGTGATCCATTAAAGCTGCGAAAATTATTCCATTTCTCAAATTACCTAGGTAATCTGCGAATTACCTACTAGACACTCGGTAAAGTGAAAATAAGATCTTTGCTGGAACAACAGCAATGTTTCTTTCTGTACGCTTAAATTAACATAATGTTATTTATTTAATTTTCAATATCTAAAGAATAAAGTTAATACAATCAAACAATCAACAAAATAGTTGATAGAATCAATCATCAATCAATTAAAAAAACTTTAATACAAAAATCAAACGGTTTAAAATATTACTACAATTAGGGAAACGAATTTGCAAAACATATGA
>NW_019384887.1:309287-326358 GCF_000671375.1 Centruroides sculpturatus
TAGGCGTGCTTGTCGCAAAAACCAATTGCTACGTAATTCAAAGTGTCACCAATCTTTAGATTGCACTAATAAGTAAGTACAATTTTATCATATGTTTTGCAAATTCGTTTCCCTAATTGTAATAATATTTTAAACCGTTCGATTTTTGTATTAAAGTTTTTTTAATTGATTGATGATTGATTCTATCAACTATTTTGTTGATTGTTTGATTGTATTAACTTTATTCTTTAGATATTGAAAATTAAATAAATAACATTATGTTAATTTAAGCGTACAGAAAGAAACATTGCTGTTGTTCCAGCAAAGATCTTATTTTCACTTTACCGAGTGCCTAGTAGGTAATTCGCAGATTACCTAGGTAATTTGAGAAATGGAATAATTTTCGCAGCTTTAACGGATCACCCTAGTTAATCTGCAGATTACCTAGGTAATTTGAGAAATGGAATAATTTTCGCAGCTTTAACGGATCACCCTAGTTAATCTGCAGATTAGCTAGGTAATGTACACATTAACGGATTTCGAGCTTTAGCGGTAACATATCTAATATTTTTGTGAAAGTAAAAATATTTTCACAAGATCCAAAATGTAAGGGAGTGACATATTTCCTCAATTACATTCCATAACGATTTATTTTTAAAAATATACATATCCTCCACAGTTTATAAGAAGATCTGGGATTTTTCTAGACAAGAATTTACTTTGCAACAGGAGATGAGCAAGTGAAAACTGAAATACTAGTATCCCTCGTACAATATGGCATTCCTACAATACAGTTTCACTCTAACTTGGTTTGAAAATTGGAGACAGTTCATGCAAAACATAACTTTTAAGAGCAAACAGTAATTTGATATTTTTTTTTATTCAAGCAAGCATGCACATGTCATCTCATATTTGTTCTTGGATTTTAAAATATTGAAATTTTCAATGTTGTTTCATGCTTTTTGCCCAGTTTTCTTTAATGAGAACTAAATATACAGTTCTTCCTTGCCCTAGCTTCCTATTCTAGCTTTCCTATAAACCAGATATCGCTGTCATTAGTGGCAGTGATACCTGGCCATTACAGTACACTAAATGAACCCAAAAGATTGTTACTGTGTGTTGTTTTCTAGATTAAATTAAAAGTTACTATATAAAAAATTTGTTAAAGATCTCTTAGACAAATGCAAGCAAATGAAAATATCAGATTTTATGAAAATCATAGAAAAAAAATCTAGATGTTGATAATTGAGGTCAACAAGAAAGTTCAGATGGCAATGATATTTTACCAAAAAGAAAACTGCTTTGTTTGATGCTGTTTAACAGTGAAGAAAAAATTAATATCATCATGCAATGCATTTACTAATAATAATAACTAACTAATAATAAACAGTAATCAATAATTAACTAACAGTCACAATCAAATGATTGTGACTGTGCATGCAAAACATAATCAAATGAAATGATTGTGACTGACAGTTAATTATTGATTGCTTTCATAAACATTTTTCTTTTAATTACAAAAAGGAATAGTATACTTCTGCTAACTAATGAAATCTAATCCTGTGTTTTGCACTAATCCTTTGTTTCGTATAGCACAGATTCACATAACACAGCACTTTTTTGGAACCTAACTACAGTGTTATACAGGGGGATATAGTTTTTATCCAGCAATAGCAAATATAATAGCCCAATGTAATCCAGCAATTGTTTGACTTTAATATAATTATTGGACTTACAGATGTTTATATTTGCATACTAGCAAATGAGCCCAGTGTTGCTTGAGCAAATGATTTGGATGATTTGGTAAATATTGTACATTTGGAAATTAAATTATTACTATAAAAAAAAAAAAAACTCGCATCTAAAATAGCACAGAAGCCGTTCTTCAGATTAAGCCTTAATCCTCTCCCTCCCCCGTGGGGAGATTTCGAAAAATCCCTTCTTAGTGTGCATTTTCATGACATATCCTAACTGTGTACCAAATTTCACCTCTTTAGGCTCTGGGTGATGATGAATCAGTCAGTCAGAACATGTAATTTTATGTACAAGTGTGACAGTTAAATTCCAGGACTGGTGTAATAAAAGGACATAAAGAACATATAATGAAAAACCCTTTTAATATGTTTCAAAGTAATCCCCCTGGAGGGCAATGCACTTCTCGCAACACTTGTACAAGTTCTTGAAACACTTGGCAAAGTCACTTCCGCTGACAGCTCTCAATTCCTTGGTCACATTGTGCTGTATGTCCTCCAGGTCATCAAATCTTTGTCCCTTCAATGTGATTTTGATTTTCAGAAACAAAAATAGTCAAAAGGCGACAATTCTGATGAGTACGGAGGGTGGTTCAACCCCACAATACCATGTTTGGCCAAAAACCCCTTGACAACAGTCGCAGTGTGCGGGCGGGCATTTGTCGTGCAGCAGTACCCAGCTTCCTCTTGCTGCAGACTGAGGCCTAACCCGACAAGTTGTCTCCAGATTGATACCAGTTGTCTCCGTTATCATCCAAATAGACATTCGATGGTCATATCGCAGCAAGTCTTTAATTTTTTCAATGTTTTCTGGTGTTCAAACTGATTGAGGTCATCCAGGGTGAGCATTGTCCTCAAGGTCTTCCTGACCATCCCTGAAACACGCAAACCACTCAAAACACAAGAGTAGGATAGGGCATCATTCCTATAAACTTGATGAGGGCATACGTCTCTGTTGCACTTTTACCCAACTTGTAACAAAACTTAATGTTAACTTTTTGTTCCATGACAAAATTGTGACAGCACTTTCTCACAGAAATATGTGAATGGAGTACAGGAAAAGAATGAGTTATGAGACATGAACAAATCTTTGCAGACAAGTAGCCAGATGGTTGAACTATTATGACAAGCTTAGACAAATTTCTGCATGCTGACACTGCAGCGCTACACGACCAGTCCTGGAATTAAATTGTCATACCTTGTATATATATATATAGATTTGGTACAGTGTAACCTACTTACAAATGCTTAATATACAAGAATTTGATACAACAAACTAATTCTTCTCTCTCTTCTCCATTTAAAAGAAAATACAAATATTTGATACTATTTACAAAAAATATTTTATTCATGAGTGCAACATGATTAAAATATCCATCACTACAATCATACATGAAAGAAATGAAAACAATATACAGAACATGAAAGAAAGAAAATTAAAATCTGAACCTAAATGGTTCATATTTTAATTTTCTTTCTTTCATTTATATTGTTTTTACATTCACTAGAGGTTTAGCTATTCATTAATATGATTATACAATGTATTAAAAACTTTCCCTACATTTGCAACACTAACATTACTAAGGAAATGTGGAAAGGGTTATACTGGAACAAGGCACAAATTTTGAACATAAGAAATAACAGAGAAGCTTGTTTTTATTTATGAGAGATTTTCTGGAAACATAAATTGGGGTTATACTCTGCATGTGCATGTGTGTATATACACAGTTTACACACACACTTGTGAACATAGAATACATTTAGGGCCAAGTCCAAAGTGGCCAGCCATTTCTAGTTTTGTTTTGTCTAGTTAATGTGGTTTAAGTCCAAACAATACATATTTTTAGGTTAGTATTTTACATTTCTATGCATTTGGAGCTAGAACTATTTAAAATGACTAAGACAAAAACGGCTAGAAACAAAGTGAAAAAGGTTTTGTCTTAGTCATTTAGTATTTTACATTTCATGGTCTAGCAACAGATGCTAAAGGAATTGGCTGCCATTCCAGACCATGAAATGACCAACATTTTCTGACCCGACGTTAGTCAGAAAATGTTGGCCAGAGTAAAAAGTTTGTAATTTCCTTAAAAGTGATATTTTAATTTTACATTCTGGAAAGTGTATACTGAAGGCTTAAAAATAGAAATGTTTAAAATGTTCTCATTGATAATAAATTTAATATACTTCTAAATTAAAACATTGTTATGACTTTGCATTTTGTAAAAGTTGTTACTATACATTAAAAAAAATTCCAGTGGAATATTTTGATTCTAATTCTGATATTTAGTCTTTAAAATGAATACATTTTAATATGTTATTTTAGAAATGCATAAAGCTGAAATATTTTCTTTCTTATACACATTTGCAACTGTATATTTGATGATATATATTTTCATTCCAGATCACTAATACTAATTAAAGAAAAGTATTTTAAATTTAACTGGATAATATGACATCAAGCCTGGTAATTGCCAATAATAATAATAGAGCCTGATTAAATAATTTTCATTCCATAAATATTTTCATAATTTTAAATTTACAGCATTTCTCTTTTAAGTTAAACTTTTAAAATCTAAAAAAGATTTTTAATAAAAAATGTTTTCAGCTACATTAGTAGCACTCATCACATTGGAATTTAGATTGTACACTTATGCTGAAAAAAAAAATTAATAGTGCAATTTTTACATTGGACTGGTTTCTCCTTTATCTTGCAGCAATATACTCAACATATTTTTTTCACATCACTCTTTAATTTTATTTTACTGCTAGCCTCCTACTAACTTCTCTCTCCAAAGTTGACCTCTTTTAAAGTAGAGAGGATTGAAATATGAAGACAAATCTCATGGCCTACTGTTGCAAATCACATGAGACAAGAACAGATTGGCAACAGTGTAATGTGTTCACACACATCCATTTGACATAATGTTCAGTTTTGGTCAATCACCATCACCATATCCCAGACAAAGTACAAAATGACAAAATTTATTTATAGTGCATGAAACAGATTTCAGACAGTGACCCTATAACACACACTTATATATACAAACTTTAATTTAGCATCACAATTTGATTATCTCTAAAATTGGCACTAAATCAAATAGGTAACTAAACTAAGTATCTGAAACAATAAGAAATTTTACATAACGTACAGTAATAAGCTTTGCATACAGGTGTGTGTGTGTGCACACATGCACTTGTTTGTTGTTCAAAAGTCGAATGATGCATTTGCAATGAAAAATTGTAATTTAGTTATTTACAGTTATTGAAGAAATTTCTATTTAATATTTATGAAGAAGATTCATTCATGAGTGTTCAATAGTGCTTTATGAGAGAGGCACTAATTAAATTAAGGTTTGACTAAACATACACTAGTTACTATTTCAGAAATATTTATTTAAAAAAAACAGCATTATCAATAAATAGAATCTGAAAATTATCAACTGGCAATTCAAAATCTGGTATCTTATTGGATAAGCAGTGTATTTTTGCATTACATGCATTTATGATGTTTGACTTAGTCTTCTACTCACACTTATTAATATTTCCATTCCAGTATTAATAAGTGCACCAAACCAAACATTACTCATTATCGAGATAATAAACTCCTGGAGAATTGTTTAGAAAATACTACAAAGAAGGTTTGGTATTAACTTAGTCTTGTTTTAATTACAGACAGCATATATAATTGATTGATTTCACAGTACATGCTATTTAACAGCAATTATTTCTGATCAAAAGTTTAGTAAAGATATCTCCAGAATAAAATAAGATATGATATTCTGATAAATAAGTTTCAAGAAAGATGTTAGTTTGCATTTAGAGATGTGATGATGCAGAAGCCGCAAGAAATTAAATCAGTAACACTACCGCTTACTATATGACAGTATTTTAACTGTACAGTACAAAATCACTTTTTCCCAATATAAAACGCTACAGATAATTTCTTCTCATTAATTTCAATCAAACACAATGTAACCAAGATAATTAAACATGCAATAATTATTCCAAATATAAAGATTAGAATTAAGCTAAGCCAACAGAAAAATTGGATTAACCCAATTATTTAATATAATAATTAAAGTGGACTAATCGGATTAGCTCAATTCTTTTCTAAGTGATTTTCACCATAGGGATAATTATAAATGTAAATTAACTATTAACCCAGAGAATTTCGTCATAATTAATGTTTCTGCAAACGGCATTAATATAAGGCATCGACAAAAGAATTTGTAAGTGGATAAACTTCTACCTTGTCCATTTACTTTAAATTATTTTGATAAAGAAAAATAAAACATAGTTTGTATATCAATTTCTAAGCGTTAACACTTAATTAAGCAGAAAATAAATTATATATTTAATTTTAAAAATTTATTTAGGAAAATTCACCATCAATATAACTTAAAATTTAACATAAACATGCACATTTATTATACATAAAGCTATTTTTCCAATAAAATTTAATCAATTAATTTTCTTTATTAATTACATAAACTTTAATAAATTATTTGGATAAGGAATAATTCTAATACAAAGCAAATAAAGCTTATCATTTATCATTCTTTAACAAATAATGACTACTTCTAGCAATATTCTATCAGATAAAAGAGAAACCATATAAATGTAATTAAAATAAAACCTTTCACATGTTACCTAGCATAGATCTAAATCTGGAAGAGAAAGTATGTTAGCTTCTACTTATTTGAATAGAAGATGATCGCCCTATGTAATCATTGATACAGAATGAATATATGTATATATTGCATGCAAGCATGAAAATATCATCTCAGATCTTTATACACAGAATCTTTCCATTTCTGCTGTTTTGTACAGAAGTAACAAATAATAAATTCACTTGCGACTATTTTACCTTTCAATTCGTCGAAAATCCTCAAGATAAAGATGACAGACGAGGAAATGCAAGTGTTGCTTCCTACCGTAAAAGGTCAATAAAAAAGGGGTGGAAACTCAAATGTATTAAACAGTGCAAACACCTCCGCTATTATTTCAATTTTTGTCTATTGCCATCTGGTGACGACAATACAAAATATAACGTTTTTGTAATTTTATTATTATTATTATTATTTTTATTTTTAAATTTGCTAGAGAATATAATATTAATTACGTTATTCTTAATATTTAAATTACTTTCATATATTCTTTATTTTACTATTAAATATAATATATAGAACTTTTTTTGAAAATAGATTTATATAGGATAATAACCAACTTAATCCTTTCATTTGTTTCTCGATAAATAACTTTAATAGCTTTTTTTTTGTTTGTTTGTTTTTCCATCTTAATTAATTGGTAAGATTTGCCCTCCGAATGAGGGGGTCGCCGCCCCCAAAGGGTAGTCCTCCCCTTGAGAGCCATCCTCTTTGAGAGATTGCCATTCCGAGGTCCCATCAAATCAATCAACTTATATATAGTCTACTTATTTTGATGAATGACAAACCTTCAATAATTCATAGTTCTACTAATTTAATTTGATATTTGTGCCTATATTTCATCAACCGATTGATGAAAATATACCCATACAAATGATGTTTTTCACGTCGTAACTAGCTATAACATTCCCAGAGACCAAATATGAAGATGCAATCCACTGCCAGCCTGAAATAAACAGTAATAAATAATTACTGATTTTAAAAAAACCCAATATATTAAGAAGCAATATACTGTTTTGCAGGAATCAATTTCCCCAGAAGAAAGATTATTAACAACATTCAGATTCCTTGCTACCGGTAGATCATTCGAAGATTTAAAATCTTTCTGCAGCAATTTCGGCAACAGTCCTGGGAAAGATTATTCTCGAAACATGTGTGCGGTAATAATACAAGTTCGGAAACATGACTGTATGAAGGTAAGGAAATCCTTCATTTTTACAAGTATGTATGAATACAAAACAATAGGCCCACCAGTGGCCAAGTGGTCTTCGTTCCCTGAACAGAGTTCGGTCGTGGGTTCTCCGGGAGCTTTCCGAGTTTTCTCCACGTCCGTAACGCCTAAATAGGGGTCAGTTTCTCTTAAATAAAGACCTCCCAGAAGGCATCCCCTAGGCTGATCGCCCAAGTGTTGCATTGCCATAAACAAAGAAAATAATAATAACTGGTTGCAAGCTCTTGGCACAGACATATTACTGACATAATCAAGTAGCAAATTTAATACACCAAAGAGCTTGCAAAGAAACACAAATTATTAGACATCCACGAACCATACTACAAATACAGAGTTAGCGAGAAATAACTTTTCCACTTCAGAAAGCTCTGGATTACTTGAAATGAGACAAAATTTGGACTACAGATAATTCAAATGACGCGCTCGACATTTCTTATTAAATAAAAAAAAAAATTATTCAAAAATTAGTTGATAGGTGGCGCTGGAGCGCACTGAGATATTGAATATGCGTGCACATATAAATGTTGAATATGTAGCACTACAACTGTTCAATATGTTCTTCATTTTGAACAATGTGCTCTATTCGCAAAACCATACTAAGACAGCATTTCACAGATGCACGGATAATAAGCAGTTATTTTCCTACAGCATGGCCTCCTCTTTTGCGGGACATCACCCCTTGCGACTTTTGGTTATGGGGTTTCCTGAATAATAACGACGGTTGTAGAAAACCTGCATCTATGCTAGATCTGAAGGACATCGTGTTCTGGATATTCCGTCAGACTCACTGCGTTCAGCTAAAGAAAATATGGTTTTGCGATTAGAATTAAAGTAGTTGGACTGGTCACATGGAGTTTTTCGGGTTTTCTTCACGTTAGTAAACCACCTAAATAGGGGGTAGTTTCTGATAAAATACTTTCCGGGAGGCATCTCCTCTAGACATATGTTGCGTTGCCGTAATCGAATAAAACCAAACCAAATACGCCTAAAAATAAAAACGTGCTGCCGACAAGTTTTCAAGTCAACTACAACCAAACAAATATTCTACGCTAGGGCCTATCTTCGTTGATGTGAAAATTACAAATACTCTTCCACTTCACTTCTTTTAAATGGCACGTAGGATTTAGGGTCATCTTGCAAGCGAGCATTTGAGGGCGGCGTGAGGCTTGGAATGAAGGCACTGTACAGTACATTACACTGTCAAACTTGAAATGAACACGTAGTCTCACCGGGAGTGATAGTGTAGGATCAGTTTAACACTGAATAATAATAATAATAATATCTATTGGATTTATTTTGTAAGATAAGCAAGTTAGTTCATCTGTTTTCAATCTTTACAAAGAATTAAAAACTTTTACAAACTCCCATATAACTAATATCTGGAGATTCCAAATAATTTAAAATACTTCCATAACTGCGAAATTACTGCTGAGAGAATAGCTCCACAACTTTATAAGTTAGAAAAAAATGTATTGTCATTCTAACACAATTAGGCATAAAACCACAAATGGTACTGGCACATAGCTTAACACTGAATTTAAATAGCTTATATAATTACAGTAATTTTGAAACAAATAAATAATATCCATATATTTCGAAATGTTTGACATAAAAAATTTAAGAATTAAACAATCATTTCAACAACTGTTATTATTAAGGAAACAATACTTGTCGACAAGAATGAAAATAACTTCAGATATTGTATGAGCTATGCATTTATCTCTACTTTAAAACATTAATAATTCAGTGTGACTTCTACGATCGTAGTTATGTTTGATTAAGAAATTATTATTCATCACTTACAGTTCGAATTCTGAATAAAAGATAATTGCGGTTTCTTCTGTTCAACGCGAACATCTGCGATCTGCCACGTAATAAAGGATTGACACAGATGTGAGACGTTAAGCAATCCAAAACAACATGCAGAAAACATGTAGATTTGGAAAAAGAAGATATATAATATAAAAATTGGTGTAGTTACAGGAATGGTATTGTATAAATATTGGTATAAAACAGTACGAGACAGTAGGAATAAGCATTTGTTAATTAATTAAGCTACAAGAGCATTGATATTATTTCACAATACTGTATGTCATTTAGAATCTATATCTATATATATAATCGAGACGAGTTGATAATAATAATAAGCGCAGAGCCCAAACGGTTAGAAATTGAAAGCTGAAATTTGGTACGCAGTTAGGGTACGTCACGAAAACGCACACTAAGAAGGGATTTTTCGAAATTTCCCCGGGGGAGAGGTACAGGATTAAGCTTAACATTTCCATCAACAATAGAAGTGTTGAGTAACAATGGAAGTGTCAACAATGGAAGTGTTAAGAGAAAGCGACGTTTTAAAAGAAAGTGCAGTTTTTTTCGTTTTTGCAGGAAATCGAAGTTATTTTTAGACCCATCTAAAAATTCTCTAATTAGTCTGGAAACGAGGGACCCAATTCTTGCATTCTGTGAAAACGGGTAAGGTTGACTATAACGTATTCGCTATCGTTACTTTGCCCGAGCAACGCCAGGCCTACCTGCTAGTTTCTTAATACTTTCGAGTTGTCATTGTTATACTTCGGAAGGATATTCTTGTGCCCGAGAGCACGCCTTCGTCGTATCTGGCGTGGGACTCTGGGACTCTTAGATATACTACCGTGTTTCCCCGAAAATAAGACAAGTGTCTTATATTAATTTTTGCTCGGAAAAATGCGCTAGGTCTTATTTTCAGGGAATGTTTTATTTATTCCAGGAAGAAGAATTCACATTTATTATTGAACAAAAATTTCCCAAGTCGAACTTAGACGAGAGTGACGTATATCCGGTGTGTCGAACTGTCGCCTTTTTATAGCGTCAACATCGGACTCCATGACCAATTAGTGCTTACTGAACCGTAGCACTATGCAAATATCATGTGGCGTGATTCCCGGCTGACCAATTAGCCATCACCAGCCGTAACGTTATACAAATCTGTGATTCCCAAGCCATAGTCTTATGCAAATCATGCCGTGTGGCGTAATTGTCTGCTGACCGATCAGTGGCTGTACTTTCAAAAAGCCAACGGCTATTTCAACCATTGTCGATGACCGTTACGACTAAAAGAAAACTTCGCTAGGTCTTACTTTCAGGGGGAGGTCTTATATTTCGCAATTCAGCAAAACCTGTGCTAGGTCTTATTTTCTGCGGATGTCTTATTTTCGGGGAAACACGGTAGTACACATTACAATTCACTTAAGCTTTTCTGTGAAACTATCTGGCTAGCGGATTTATAAGGAATGTTTAATTAAAAACAATTCTAAAACTTATACGGATAGAGATTTTTAAAATATGTTGATTGAAAAACTCCATGTTTCCATTCAAACTGACTCAGAACGATGAGGGAAATCACTAGTCTGAAGTTGGATAGAAATCACCAACAATTTCGACTCTATAAAATATCGAGTGCACTTATAATACAGTTGTATCTATTAATCTCTATACCCCCATTCCCCCCATTAAAAAAAGAATCTATATGTGTATCACGTTTTTTTGAAAATAAAATTATGTAAATTATTCTCTATAACATTTTGGATCTTTCTAACAAAGATCTCATGTTAGTAAAGTGCTTATCTTCAAATAATTTATATAGGCTACATTACGATCTACTAAAAAGTATTATATTAAAATTTTATATATAGTGTATTGGGAAAGGTTTGATCAGAATTATATTACCGCATGAGCATATCAAGCCACGGAAGGACGATTTTTCCTTCTGAGTTGCCTGATACTTACAGCTCACTACTAAAATTTTTGTTCTATATTCGTATCCATATAAAATTACATCGTGAGCTTCGCAAGTGCATAAAATTATAATAAATAAAATTTGATGTTACTGCATTTTGTTCACGAATACAATAGCTCATATTTGAACGTTCTCGCCGGCTGATAACTGATCGTATGGTACCAGATAGCTGGCGCTAACACATGAAAAGATACGAGATTGTTTTAAAGAAATCCAGCAGATGATAAAAGATCAAATTACTAGATTTAAGTTCTTCCATTTCTGTAATGACAAAGATAAGATCTTGAATAGGGATTCTGTCACGTGTATGTTAGATCAGTTCTACTAATTACTTCTGTATTGAAGTGATCTGAAGTAAGTTAGATGATTATATTAATAAAATGCTACATAAAATGATTTTTTAGAGTAAAAATAAACTTCTTTCAATAGACACTGACAAAGATTGATTTCTTGCTTGTTAGGCATGTGCATATGGGACGGAAGGTCACTGAAATTTAATTTCACAATTTATAAATTAAAATGATACTAAATAGTATATATTGTTTACATCAATATACATTATGCAGCGGCGTGTTATCCTACGGGAAAAATGAGCAATTGCCTGGGGCCCGCACGGAAAAAGTCCCCAAACTAATCTTTTATAAGAAAATATTTCCCCAAAAATTCCCTCGAAGAAGAATGCCTAAAGTCACTCTGTACATAGGGCTGTTAATTCAAATTTGCCTTTTTCCCATTATGGGGAAATATGTGGGAAAAAGCTTTATGGGGAAATACGCAGTGATGCGATTTATTAGTAATAGGCTAAGCATAATATTATGATTAGCCTATTATTAATAAATCTGCAAGAGAAAAGAAAGTTAAGTTGGTCATGTTATTACAAAGAAATATAATAAAAATAATGCAAAAACCGTCGTCTCTCTGTATGTATATCTTAGTTCCTATTTTTTTATTTTTAAAATCTTTAATTAAACATAAAAAATACTTAAAACTGAAAAAAACAAAAGAAATGCGTTAATTTTGAAGAGAAAGCTTCAAAGTTTAACTTCCATTGTCTCGCCTTTCTGCGAAATCTGACGCTGATGAGTAATTGTGTTTACAGCTGGATGACCTTGAAAACAGCTGGGTGTCGTCTTTCGCGGAACATTCTCATAAAACTTACAGGAAGCGAAGGGTTTATAGTAGGGTGAATACTAGCTAGCCGTATATTTTTAAATATTTTTAAAAAATTGTTTTTTATTACGATTTCCGACTCCCGCGACTTAATTAAACGTATATATAATAAAATATATTAATTTAAAAATTAAAAAAACTATTGGAGGTCGTTTTTTATCAGAAACTAGCTTTAAATAACTTTACCGAAGTATAATCCGTGCACTAGAACTTTAGAACGATGAATGAAATTTGATTTAAAAAATCCCATTAAAAACAATTAAGCCGTCATTAAAGGTAGATTAAAATCGCGATAAAATTTTTTCGCGCGGGAAAAAATTTTTGAAAAAATTTGGAGACTTAAAAAACATCCAAAAAAATTTTTTTCAAAAAGGGTCTAAAAACTCGGTTTTTCGTAACGCTATGGAATCTGCTCGAGTCAGGCTCGAGTGTGGCTCGAGTGTAGTGCAGAAAGGGTTGCCTCCAATTTTTGTCCATTGCAGGTGAAATTTTGTTTTGTTGCTCTTTATGTTACAACACATAGTATAAACTACTTAAATTGTAGAAATATTAGCTACTCTTCTTGAATTTTATGAGATCTCTCCTCTTCTCAATTCTTCAATCGTAGGGTCTACTTTCTCATAAAAAGTATTCCGTCATGCTTGACGTGGAAATTTCTATTAATAAAATATTTTGATGTCCAAGGCGGTTAATACATCAGTTTACCGGTCTGGGGTCCCGGGATAGAATCTGGTAGATTGAAAAACAACAGGAATTTTTCGGCGAATTAATCCCAAATAGTTCGAGCCTGTTCTTTATCATCTGGCTAGAATATGTGCTTTGACCCCAGAGCACGGAAAGAGTCAAAAAATAAAATAAACAATATAAAATTGCGGATATACGATAAAGTAGGATGCCGATGCTGATATAAAAATAGTAATATTTACTACTGCCATTTTAGCAAGCTCATTATTGATTCATCCAGGCCCATAATGTGGTGGCCGAGTGGTGAAAGACATATCCAGATGGACCATGTCTGAAAAATTCGTAGGATTTTTGACAGGTTTTTCTGTATTTTATTCTTTGATCGAGAATATTCAATATTTTAAAAATTATCATGTAACGCGTGTATGCATCTTTTCTAGCATTAATTTTATGTATTTATTTAATATCTAAATGAACATAAATAAATTATAGTATTTTCCAGAATAAGAATGAAGCCGAAATCATTGATCTTGAATGTGTATCACACTCCGTCGCCGCTAAGCAACGAAGATAAAATAAAAACTTCTAAAATTCAAACATTACTGTCATATGACCCAATGTTTAATTTTTCCTTTCTTTATATTTTTTTATAATCTCAAATTTCTTGCAAAAATGTCGAAAATAGCTTCAAATATAATACATTATAACAGTTTAAGGCTTTATAATTTTCTTATATGTCCTATGTTGTATTTTATTTTGTAATGAACAGGGGATTATTTTTCTTCGCTTATGTAGACTAATGAATGCCTGCTTCATTCTTATTCTGGAAAAGAGTATAGTAATAAATTTATCTATAATAAGTAATAAATAGCCATGATGCGAACAGCCTTGAGTGGATTAGTATTGTTTTGTATTCCATCCAGAAATTGAAAAAGAACTTTATCACGTATCTCCCGTACATTCCGGACTTTGCGTCCTTTGATTAGCACTTCTTCGCCCCACTAAAGGAATATATGTGGACAAAATTTGATAGTAAGAAAGACATGATACAAGATGCCGAGAAGTGTGCCTACAACCAAAGACTTCGTGAGCGACATCTGCAAGCTTCCGGACTGTGTGGCGCAAGTGCAAATATGGATTATAGTTTGTAAATAAAACAAAAACTGTGCTCCATTTACCGAAACTAAAAAGGTTCTACTTTTCAACGTAACAAATCTTTGCAAACCAAGGGGATTATGTTGAAAAGTAGAACCTTCAGTCAGTGCCGTAACTAGCCATTCCTGTTCCCTGTGCAAGAATTTGCATTTAGGCCCCTTAATTAATTTGGTTTGAGAAAATAATAAAACAAATACATGCATTTTGGATCCCCTTCCAAGTGGGTCTTATGCGGGTGTACTCGTTGCACTTGCCTAGTTACGGCACTGCCTTCAGTTTCGGTAAGTGGATCACAGTTTTTGTTCTAGTTAAAGTTACAATTCACATTTATCTAATTCTCGTAATTATTGATTTATTTCTTCGTGCGCGGCAATTTAGCAAAAACCAAAGATTCCTTTGTTAAAATTTTTTGTGGGGATTTCTTTAATACAATAGGCCCTCGATTTGAGTAATTGGGGAAAGGTATATCCGCTATAACCGAATATCCGTTAAATCGAATGTGTTTAAAAACTTGTTTTAATAACAAGCTTACATCATACAGGATGTAAAATATAAAAATGAAGTGTTGTTAGAAGTGTAAATTTCTTTTTCAAACTTAGCAAATGAATTATTTTTATGATAAAATTATAAATATTTTTCTTCACACTATCAATTTGATAAATTTAGTCAAATTTCAGTTTGCTAATCCAGTTTAAGAGTACTGTAGGAATGGCTAAAATGTATCACACTAAAATCTCCATCCTCTTTTCTATATTTGAATGTTTTAATTTAATGTTTGGCGTTTCAGAGTGATCTATAGTTTCTCTATAAGAAGAAAAGTGTTTACAGATTTTCGGGCGTCTTATTTTGACCAATTCCTTTATAATTTTTTCAAATATCATCTCAAAAAAATTTGTTAAAATTATAAGTATTTATTCACATATTTTTCCCTAAATATTACTCAAACTCATAAAATTTAATTAAATTGTGACGTCTGAATTTCAGTTGACGCATTTCGCCTCATAATGGCGCTGTAGGATGTTCGTAATCTTTCATGTTGCCAACTCTCCTCCCTGAAGAAAAAAATTTTCAATGTTGTTATAAAATGAATTAAAATTAAAAAAAAAAAAACCTATCAAAATATTTTAAAAAGTTTTTATAATGAATTTAATTATAACAACAATTTATTTAATATTTAATATCGTATTTAATTCATAATTTTGTAAGCGTTTTATAATTGTATAGATATACAGTACAGTATTCATTTTTAATTTTGAGATGCTAAAAATATTTTATATATATGTATATTTTATTGTACGAATTTATTTAAAGTGTAATTTTTTTAAAATTATATCGTAATTTATAGACTATTATATTCTATAATTAAACAAACTAAATTCAAGTAGCGATAATAAAAATGTTTTATATGTATATTGTGGCGCCATCTGATATTCGATACGAGAGTTATTTATTGAAATGTTTTATAATTTTATATAAAATAATTTAAAAAAGAACAATAATCGACACAGAATGGCAAAATAGTGCCATAATTTTATTATTAGACATGTATACATATTACTTCTTTGTGATCTCGGTTTGAGTTTAGATATAATGTATACATCAATTATCTAACTCCGAGTAGAGCATAATAAGGTGTATTGACTAAATAACATATATTCAACATTATTATTATTTTTTTTTTTAAATTCGTTTCTCCTTAATGAATCAGGACGAACACATACGATTACAAATATTTTATATTATATATATGTATATATATGTATGTAAATAACGAACGAACATGATTTCGGTTATAACACGGTGTGTATACGAGGCACAAATGATTATGCTATATACGTTTAAAACATAAAAATATATTTTCTTCTTTCCTAATATATTAGGACGGATATTTTTTTTTCTATATTATTATAAATTTATATATTACGATTATTTTAAATTCTGTATTAAAACGGAATTACAGGACGGAATTCATTGTTATTCTTTCTATAGACTTGTCACGTGAATAATATGATTTTTGGCATTTCATATACTGTCGATAAAATGTGAGAAACATAAAAGGAGTATATATATAGGCCTATATATATTAGTTTATGTCGCTAATTAACTAAATTACAAACATAGAAATTAAACATAAAAAAATTACATAAATATTACGAATATTAACATGCAGTCATAATCGATCTTTCATATTAGTTTGGAATAATTTTATTTTTTTTTTTAAATGTGTTTTTTTTTTTGCTACGATTTTGATGATTTTAACAAGATTTAAATTCGTCAGGTGATAATAAGCGGCATGGCTTAATGCATACTTAAATGAATATATTGTTACGTCATCATCTGTAGATACGCTGAGCAAATTAATACTATCACGCCACGCGCGCCGTAAAAATCTATACAGATAAGATTCTAATCTCGTGACTAATGAACGAATATTTTAAATGGAATACTAACCAACTCGTTCGGAATAATGATATTTTCTAAACCGACAAACGAAGGAAATAATGGAAGTTTCGACGCATCGTACAAAAGTCATATAAAGCATTTAAGTACAAATAATCCATCACCTGTCCGGCTATAGATAATCCTTCGGTGAATTAAAATAATGTATTTTCAAAAAAAAAAAAGATCTTCAAATAAATATATAATATAATATAATAAT
>NW_019384887.1:326642-473102 GCF_000671375.1 Centruroides sculpturatus
TATATATATATATATATATATTGTTTTTTTTTATTGCATCCTCGCTTCTTGGATCTGAGGTTGAGTAGCTGCGTAAGGCACAGCAAAAGGCGTAGCGTTGCTTCCTGGAAGAGGCTGAGGGATGGTATAAGCATAAGCTGTGGGAGGCAGATAAGATGCTCCTCCTGGAGTACTTGTTGCCGAAGGAAATGGATACGTCGGATCTAATCCGTTGGCAAATTGAGTGGGGTAAGCTGCGGCGTAATCGTAGAAATGCCCCGTGGCTGGAGACAATGGAGCGTGAGGAGGCATCAAAAGTCCGGGTGTAGGGATATATGGCGAAGGATAAACGTAATGTGGAGGCAATCTGGAAAAAAATAATAATCGTAAATATTCGTTAATTCGCTATAACTTATCTGGCGCCGAATAGTTTACTACTTAATATTTATTTAATAATAAACTATTGAATAAATATTAAGTTGTAGTACAACGGATTAATAATTTATAGTGAAAACTTTATAATTTTCACTATAAATTATTACCAAGCTATAATTTAGTATGGACGAAACTTGTATTATCAAGTGAAGCATACAAATATTTCCCGTAATCCCTAAATAATTCTTTTTATCGGGCATCTTTTCAAAAGCGAATAATTTTATAACTTATGAAAAATAAAAAGAAATTAAAAATGTAATTCTCTGACAAAATTTCGTATAACCGAACCTTTCCGAAAGGATAAAAGTAGAAAAAAATAATAATAATGACGAAAAAATTCGTAACTGATTATAATAAAATTTGATTGGTATATAAACAAGTTATTGTTTCTTTTTTATTATTTTAAAATTTAAATTTAAAAAGTTTTCTGCCTTCGTTAGGATAATTTCTTTCAATTTATATTAGCATTTTATTTACGGCGTTTATTAATTTTTTAAGATTTACAATTAATTAAAAATTAATTTGAAAAATGTAGACATTGGAATTTTTATTTATTACATTATATATTTTCATATATTTCTAAAAATTCAAAGTTTTTTCTATAAGATATAACATTAAAAACAGTAAAAATTACAGTTAAATCCTGTTTGCTGTTATCAAAGATTGGCCTGAACATGACTTAGAACTTTCTAATGTTTTAAATAAATTACAATCTATACATTTTATTTTAGATTTTATTTTTAAAAAAAATTATTTAATTACACTAAAACAACATAAAACAGGAAAAAAAATCTATAAAGTTTTAAATGATTAAATTTATTGTTTAATTTCAGAAAATTTAATAAAACAAAATACTCACGTATTATAAATTATAAATTTTCTCTCTTCTGTATAATTTAAATAAAAATATTTACACATTTATTGTATTTTTAAAAGCTAAATTAATAAATAATTCATTTTTAAAAAAATGTCATTCGTTGTATCTCCGATGATCTATAAAAACTTTTTAAAAAATGATTTTATACTCTATAATAGGAAGCGGATGAATATATTTATTATTCAGATATAGAAATTTAAAAATAATATATATATAAAACCATCCATTAAAATTTAAATCATTTTCTCTGGAGTTAAAAAATTAATAATGTAGGCTTATATATACATAGTCCCTGCGCTTCGACCTATATCTAACATAAAAAATAATGTTTAGTTATCATTATTGTACCTGTATATAGTTAACAATTAACAAAAAAAAAAAAAGAGGTTAAATTAGATATACACGTGTATATAAACAGAGAAAAACATCACGAATGTTATAAATAATTCAATGGTTTCGCATGCACACTGTAATAAGTCACATGTACACACTGTAATAGCGAATTCAAGGTTAGAAATCAGCGCTTAGTTTACATTTAGAGCACAAGATGAACATTCTTGTTAATGTTGAGAGACATCAAAATAAAATTATTATTATTATTATTATTATTCAGAAAGCTAGCCACGTATTTTTGCTTTTTATTAAACAAGGCATGAATCAGGGAATGCTGTTTTTATTATTATTATGAAGTCTGTTGAGAATTTACCGTATCGTTAATCTAAACAAAGTAATTAAAAATTAATATATGTAATCGAAGTACTAAAAATTATTCATACCTACTTTACATTGCGTTTAAAACGAAAGCAAAGAAATTAAATTAATGAAATGAAAACACATTTATGTTATACTTTGTTTTTTTTTTTCATCTATAAAATTACACGACTATTTTTTTAGAATTATTTTTATAGTATTGTATTTAACGCTAAACACTAATTTCTCTTATATTTTATAACAGTGATGGCCCAAACTTTTCGATAAGTGGGCTAAACTGCGCTCAATTCGGCAACAAATAGACCTATTTTATACTAAAATTAGACCTATTTCTATCAGTATTTATAAGTGACATAAATGTATTTTTGGGCATCTCTTTTTTACTGATAGAAAATTCCAATGATTGATGAAGAATTCTTATTCAAAAACGTTTAAATCAATTTTTCTGACTTAACAGTAAATAATTGCTTAAAGCGGGATCGACAAGAAATTTATTATTTTAAAAAATGGCAAATTTTTTAAATGATTTATAATCCGATTTCTAAAGATTTATGCAATATTTTTGAGTAAAATTCAAACTGTTTTGATAGTTTTCGCTTGCCTTAGTTGATTGAAACAACTTTTTGGCACGTCTGAGTCAAAAGGAAAAACGTATTAATTTACTGACATTTTTAAAAAATTTTTTTCTCTTTAATATAATTTTTTCACTTAGGAAAATAAATAGAAAAATTATAAAATAAAATTACTAAAATCCTTAATGCTCGAATCCTAAGTAAATTTTGATCACGCCATTAAATTACCNAGTACAACGGATTAATAATTTATAGTGAAAACTTTATAATTTTCACTATAAATTATTACCAAGCTATAATTTAGTATGGACGAAACTTGTATTATCAAGTGAAGCATACAAATATTTCCCGTAATCCCTAAATAATTCTTTTTATCGGGCATCTTTTCAAAAGCGAATAATTTTATAATTTATGAAAAATAAAAAGAAATAAAAATGTAATTCTCTGACAAAATTTCGTATAACCGAACCTTTCCGAAAGGATAAAAGTAGAAAAAAATAATAATAATGACGAAAAAATTCGTAACTGATTATAATAAAATTTGATTGGTATATAAACAAGTTATTGTTTCTTTTTTATTATTTTAAAATTTAAATTTAAAAAGTTTTCTGCCTTCGTTAGGATAATTTCTTTCAATTTATATTAGCATTTTATTTACGGCGTTTATTAATTTTTTAAGATTTACAATTAATTAAAAATTAATTTGAAAAATGTAGACATTGGAATTTTTATTTATTACATTATATATTTTCATATATTTCTAAAAATTCAAAGTTTTTTCTATAAGATATAACATTAAAAACAGTAAAAATTACAGTTAAATCCTGTTTGCTGTTATCAAAGATTGGCCTGAACATGACTTAGAACTTTCTAATGTTTTAAATAAATTACAATCTATACATTTTATTTTAGATTTTATTTTTAAAAAAAATTATTTAATTACACTAAAACAACATAAAACAGGAAAAAAAATCTATAAAGTTTTAAATGATTAAATTTATTGTTTAATTTCAGAAAATTTAATAAAACAAAATACTCACGTATTATAAATTATAAATTTTCTCTCTTCTGTATAATTTAAATAAAAATATTTACACATTTATTGTATTTTTAAAAGCTAAATTAATAAATAATTCATTTTTAAAAAAATGTCATTCGTTGTATCTCCGATGATCTATAAAAACTTTTTAAAAAATGATTTTATACTCTATAATAGGAAGCGGATGAATATATTTATTATTCAGATATAGAAATTTAAAAATAATATATATATAAAACCATCCATTAAAATTTAAATCATTTTCTCTGGAGTTAAAAAATTAATAATGTAGGCTTATATATACATAGTCCCTGCGCTTCGACCTATATCTAACATAAAAAATAATGTTTAGTTATCATTATTGTACCTGTATATAGTTAACAATTAACAAAAAAAAAAAAAAGAGGTTAAATTAGATATACACGTGTATATAAACAGAGAAAAACATCACGAATGTTATAAATAATTCAATGGTTTCGCATGCACACTGTAATAAGTCACATGTACACACTGTAATAGCGAATTCAAGGTTAGAAATCAGCGCTTAGTTTACATTTAGAGCACAAGATGAACATTCTTGTTAATGTTGAGAGACATCAAAATAAAATTATTATTATTATTATTATTATTCAGAAAGCTAGCCACGTATTTTTGCTTTTTATTAAACAAGGCATGAATCAGGGAATGCTGTTTTTATTATTATTATGAAGTCTGTTGAGAATTTACCGTATCGTTAATCTAAACAAAGTAATTAAAAATTAATATATGTAATCGAAGTACTAAAAATTATTCATACCTACTTTACATTGCGTTTAAAACGAAAGCAAAGAAATTAAATTAATGAAATGAAAACACATTTATGTTATACTTTGTTTTTTTTTTTCATCTATAAAATTACACTATATATATGTATATATATGTATGTAAATAACGAACGAACATGATTTCGGTTATAACACGGTGTGTATACGAGGCACAAATGATTATGCTATATACGTTTAAAACATAAAAATATATTTTCTTCTTTCCTAATATATTAGGACGGATATTTTTTTTTCTATATTATTATAAATTTATATATTACGATTATTTTAAATTCTGTATTAAAACGGAATTACAGGACGGAATTCATTGTTATTCTTTCTATAGACTTGTCACGTGAATAATATGATTTTTGGCATTTCATATACTGTCGATAAAATGTGAGAAACATAAAAGGAGTATATATATAGGCCTATATATATTAGTTTATGTCGCTAATTAACTAAATTACAAACATAGAAATTAAACATAAAAAAATTACATAAATATTACGAATATTAACATGCAGTCATAATCGATCTTTCATATTAGTTTGGAATAATTTTATTTTTTTTTTTAAATGTGTTTTTTTTTTTGCTACGATTTTGATGATTTTAACAAGATTTAAATTCGTCAGGTGATAATAAGCGGCATGGCTTAATGCATACTTAAATGAATATATTGTTACGTCATCATCTGTAGATACGCTGAGCAAATTAATACTATCACGCCACGCGCGCCGTAAAAATCTATACAGATAAGATTCTAATCTCGTGACTAATGAACGAATATTTTAAATGGAATACTAACCAACTCGTTCGGAATAATGATATTTTCTAAACCGACAAACGAAGGAAATAATGGAAGTTTCGACGCATCGTACAAAAGTCATATAAAGCATTTAAGTACAAATAATCCATCACCTGTCCGGCTATAGATAATCCTTCGGTGAATTAAAATAATGTATTTTCAAAAAAAAAAAAGATCTTCAAATAAATATATAATNGATAATAATAAGGTGCTTGCCAAACAGGGCCACGTTAAATTTGACGTCCCTTCTGACCAATAAGTGGCATCTGCACCGAACGTTTTCCTGTCGGTTGGAATGGGTGAGAGTTTTCTATTAAAAAAAAAAAAATATAAGTATTTATTTAAGTAGTCTATTATATTTTTTAAAAAAATATCACGAATATTATATTATATTTATTTTTAATCAATTCGTGGGTTAAATATTAAAGTTTAAAATGTTTTATAGAGGTTTTCTTAACTCTCCTGTTGAAAAGTGATGATGTACAACAATCCCGATCAGAAGAGGGAGTCCTGGAACGACCAGAAGCACACCTCCTGACTTAGCACGTCTATATATAGCCAACTGATGGAACAATCCACCTGTTCTGAAATTTCCATACAATACTGGCAAGCAACAGCCTATGTTCTGATTTGTAGCAAGGATTGGATTTATACAATTTTCAACCCGCATTCCGGAAACGTTTTCCAGAGCGTAAAGTGACAATTTCTTTCTTCGAGTAGAGCCAATTATATATTTAACGATGAAGGGGAAAAAATTCTAAAAATATTCTCAGTGATAATAAAAAAATAAACTAAACCATTTTAATTAATAACGATATAAAATTTTATTACAAATGGCTTTCGTTATTAAGTTATAGTAAACGAAAAGTAAAAGTGGGCTTTCGTTATTAATTAAATAACGAAAAGTAAAAGTGTGTGAATCGTTTAGGATTATCTAACGGAAATTTTTACATTTAAAATGTACTTAAAACATTAAAAATATCCGTTGATAAACAAAGATCGAAGGGTTCAATGTTCGAAGTGCATACGTTTCCATTGTAATTTGTACATTTCGCATTTTGTTGTGCCAACCTAGATATCTGCAATAAGAGAATTCGAATGCTGAGTTGGCGACATTCCTGCCAAATTGAGGATTGTCCTTCAGACGTCCACCATTCGTATTAAGTCAACATCGACGTCCTAACTTCCTGTAGACACACACGCTCCTTTACATTATACAGTACTAAGGCGCAGGGTTCTTCGACGGGTCGAAAGTTTATTGGACGAGAGACAAAAATGAGCCGAAAATTAGAACGTCAAACAATGCAAAAGAGTAAAAAAAAAAAATGATCTCATTGTACAAAAATGTCACCCCCCGCCATTTTTTTCCCTTTCGGATCGTGTTTGTCCTCAGTTAAATCTAAGTGACGCTAGAAACAATATAGATAATTGACTTTTTAAACCGTTTTAATTAAAAAAAAAATTAACAATTAATAAAAATAATAATAAGCTTAAGGTAAAATAATAGTGTGAATAATTACAATATTTATACAAAAGTCGTAACGATGTTTACTCTTAAAATTACCGAAAATAATTCGATATTTATAAATCGACGCCATAGCTAATATGTAGTGTTGTTAAGAGATGGCGCAACGTGCAAAAAAAAACAGCGAAAAAAAGATGGAGGAAAAAAAAAATTTTTTGCAGACCACGAACGTCAGGAAGCTGCAAAAGTATTTTTAGAACGAGTCTAGATTTTCGACTCTTCGGCAGGAAAGATATAGAAGTCAATAACATCTCTTTTTGTTGTTGACAACCTTTACAAACTGCGAAGATTCATCTACAACAGTCAGAAACAAATCTCTTACGGGGGGTGAAAAAAAATGACAAATTTACCCATATTGTCCAGGAACTACAGTTGGATATGCTGCTCTGACAGGAAAGGGAAAACCTGTAAAAATCATTAAAAAATAATATATATATATATATATATATGTAAATAAATATTAAAAATAAATTTTAGTTCATATTTAAGATTTTTACTAATTCTAAAGTAGATTTTTCTTAAAATATTTCTCTTGAAATTAATCAATAATACTCGATATAACTACTTAATGAGCTAAACTAAATAATATTTCATTATTGAATCCGTGAGTNAGTTGGATATGCTGCTCTGACAGGAAAGGGAAAACCTGTAAAAATCATTAAAAAATAATATATATATATATATATATATGTAAATAAATATTAAAAATAGTCATTAAGATTTATTTATTAAAGAATAATTTTGAAATTTTTCCATTTAACTATTTGTGTTATATCGTAACGAAAGCGTGACAAAGTTTATTTTCTTACAGAGAAAATGTTTCTTTTTATCTTCTGTGATTACTACGTTCTTAGTAATGGATTAGCCTGGCTTAATGTTCTAGACTGAATCTATTAAATATCTTTTTCCTATTCTTTCATAATTCATTGTCGTCCTATTTATATTTATTAGAAGTAATACTCGAGTAGGTTGTTGAATTTCTCTATAAGGTTCTATCCACAGATTAACTCAATAACACGTTACTTTCTAAACTCTTTCTTGTTAAAACTTTTGTTTTTATTCTATTAAATGCTTAAAACGGCCAATTAAACTTAAAAAATATATATATATATTAAAAAAATGAATCCCTTTTAAAAAAAATTACATTACTGGCAGAATAATCAGCGATATTTAAAGTTCAAATTTTAAGATTATGAACGTAAAACAACGTGTTAATAATCAATTAAAATCGCTCTTAATTATGTTTCAAATCTAGAAATTGATATATGATTGAGTGTAATTTAATTAAAACTATTGATAATTAAATTATAGACGAAAATGTCTGACGGTAGCTTAGAAAAATATCTAATTTTTTTAGATAATAATTTTGTTGTAAATAGGTCATTTTGATATGAAAATATAGCAATGTTGACGGGGTGTTATCATTTCGGTGACATTTGGTAAATTCTCATCTCAATAGTTACATTTCTCGTCATCTTCTGGCATATGCGATGAAAATTTGATATCCCGTTTAGTTGCTAAATAAGGTAAGTACCAAACAAACAACAATAATGGATCCGTCCGATGAGAAATGCCGAATTCTACCGATTGAAATTCGCCATTTTACTACTTATCACTTATCGAAACATCGATGTTTCTACCGTATTTCGCGTAACAATTAAGAAACTATATTTATAGAATGTTTTTTTTTCCCCTCTTAAATACTTTTGGGTGTGATTTAAAAATAAATAAATAAAATAATTTTCTAAAACTATTCGAAAAATTGATGGTATGTTAATAAGTTACACATAGATTTTTTGTAACGTGCATGTAAACTGTTTTTAAGCTAATCTATGGCCTAGTAGTTTCGGGAAATGTAAGCTAAATGATAGCAGAAACATTCCGTATAAATAGGTTATCACCAAAAATAGCAGGATTAACTCATCGAAAGCTGCAAAAACAATAAGGTAATAAAGAATTCTGTCTGTAGCAAATCATAAAATTAACGAATAAGGTTAAATAATACGCCGTAATTGGAAAATTTTATATAATTAAGTAAGGAGGAAAAAAATTGATTTTATTATTTTTTTTCGTAAATTATATCATTTATTTTATTAACACTATCGATTAATTATGTTTACAGATGTATTTCTGTGGAAATTGAACATAATTAATTGATTTAAAAGTGTTAATTTACGTTAAACAGTACCGAATGAGAAGAAACAAAACCGAATGCTAACGTATAGAATAACATCTCATCGTCACAAATTGATGCTGATAATTTAGTATCCGATTCCATTGCATAAATCATTGTAATGTAATTTGAACTATACCGCATTCGATATTAATGTTGAATTAATCCGATGAAATTAAATATTCACAAAGTTTGAATTGACACAGATTATAAATAAACATCGATTAATTTATAATTAACTTCGATTTACATGTTTTAATATTATCGGAATGAAGAGAAGAAAGATTATTTTAATATTCAAAAGAGAAAGAAGGGAATTTTATATCTGACATTATCATCTACGCTTACGTATTCTATCTAATTAAGGATAAATTAACAGTATACACTCGATGATAATTATATAAAATGCGCATTTTACATGCTTAAATATAGTATAAAGATACTTCGCGACTATTTTCGGAATTAGAAAATCCAAGATAAAGGCACGAAACCTTTCGAAAATTATTATGGTTAATGTTCTATTAAATATAAATTAAATTATCTACACATAAAATGCATCATCACATAGATATTTTACTTTAATGTTTATTAAAATATAGAATTTAGAGTCTTTTATCAGACGTTCCCGCGGTCAGGCCAATAATCAGTTTCTGAGATGACTTTTCAGTGGTTAATTAATTATAAAACCTATCAAAATAAATGTGAATAACCACGCGAAACATGAAGAGTAGACTAAAAAAAAATATATGCTAAAACTTAAGTTATAAAGAGATGAGTCTATATATAGATAAAAGGCCGCAGATGTACGGGACTCCGAATTCCGGAAAGCTTACTCTTGTTAAAAAAATAATAAAATAAAATAAAAACAATAAGCTATTTCAGTAATTTTATATTATATCCTAGTACCATTTTTATTCGTCTATGACATAAGAACACGAATAATATCTATAGATTAAAATAGATATAAAACTTAAAATGAATAATTCTGTTGTCACTATTTGTATAGTAACTCATCGCAAATTAACTCCGTGCCCCCTTAATCAAAGGGTCACCCATAAGTTTCCTTATATATCAATGGTGTATCCGTGATTTTGAAAATATGGGTGCTGTTCAAAGCAGATTCGTGAGTATAAGGCACGTGTCTCCTTTCGTTTCTCGGAGACAATTATAATTAGTTATCTAATACTACATAATCGAAGGTATGCGATATGCGTTATTATATTTATTTTTATTTTAAACTAACAAAGCTGATTGCTATAGTATCAAGAGGGTGCTGCAGCATCATAAACACTCCCTCTGGATACACTTCTGTTATATATTAATAGAGAAAGAAAACACGTGTCCATTGCTTCCAACCCATCAATAGCCGATTCGATAAAACCCGTGAACTCTGGTGCCTGATCTATATAGGTTGGCCACGTGGAGTTCTCTAGGTTTTCTTCACGTGTCTAACATCTAAATAGGGCCAATTTCACATAGAAAGTCCTCTCCCTCCTTGGCAGATCGCCCATGTGTCGCATTGTAGTATCCTATTAAAGCAAAGCAGACCATTGTTTCTGTTGGAAATCTTTCTATATATCTTGATTATGTACGAACAATTTCTATTTTGATTTTAGTTATGAATACAGTGATAGTTTCATATACACCTGCACGTGGACGTCCACAGAAAATTTCCCGGAGAGGAGCAAAGCTTGGAAACAAATAATTACATCAATAAAATTTTAATTTTGGGGTTTTTTTCGCAAGTAGGTTATAGAATACTTCAGTGTTCCATGACCGAGAGTGTAAGGTTACATATCTCAATCACTTTTACGATTATAATTTGTGGAATTTTTTACTCGATCCCTCGACAAATGCCCCTTTTGCCTCCTCTGTGGACGTCTATGCATCTGTATACATTAAGGTAGAATATTATATAAAAAATTTACGTGCAAATTTCTTAGTAGAGGATTAGTGACATTGAAAAGCGATTTTTACATCGATAATATCTAATTTCTATTTGTTAATGTTATCTGATTACAAGTAAATATTTCTGGTTAAGAATCTAATATTAGATCTTTAATCTGACAATAGTTACGTTTAGATTATTAGCCATTAAACTACATTAATATTAATGTAAGTAATCTTTTCCATCTTTAAAACTTCATTTAAATCTCTTTTTATAAAAATTTCCTGGAAAAATTAATTAATTTGACTTCAAGGTGTCAAGCTAATGATCGATATTTACCTGTAACAGTCAAATTTTACGAAATAATTTAAACATAGAAATTTCATTTACGTCCTGTGACTTTTGAATATTTTTAATACAAATTTTGTATAATTGTTAAAAGTAATAACCAACGAACATGATTACAAAATAAGATTATATTTGCCTGTTTGTAAAATTGTAAAACTGTTGGATGATTTAATACATTTTATAGGAAATAAAAACATTGATTGAGTGAGCGTATGAGGTATAACATTACAAATTTAATCGACTAATAATTAGAATTTATTTATTATGGCTCATTCCGACCTATGGACTAACTAAAAGGGTTTTTTCCCAATACCCAGGCCCATAATGGGAGCAACAGGGTGGGGCCCGACGTATCCCGGACAGCGCTCATAAAAATTCTTGGGTGGCCTGGCCGGATTCAATTTCGAGTGCCCCAGAGAGGTAGGTTGTCACCTTATTTTTGTTTTGTTATTACATTTATAGAAAAAGCCTAAATTGATCTAGGACTCAGAATCTTCCAATAGTTGCGATTAAAAGGATTTACTTAATAAAAGAAAACGAACGATAGAACTCCAAACAATTTCGATTTCAAAATAAATTTGAATATGAATACACACGAGTAACCTATTTGCAATTATTTATGACGGAAAATAAGAGAAATTCAAACTGTTCATCTATGAGAAAAATACTGTACAAAGTCTACGCCGGAATCTTAGTTTACAATTTAGATTTACTTCCTTGTTGCATCTTAGGCGATTTTCTTTTCTTTTTCCCCCCCCATTTTTAATTGACTTTTAAAATGTAAATCATAGAACAATATTAAATTTTCTTAAATGGAAGTTTAAAAAAAATATCTAACTGGGATTATTATTACGTAATTTGCTAAGGAATAATGAAAGTATTACGGACTTTAATTACTGACATCGCTATCATTGTGCTAATTCCGATACTGTGTAAAAGACTTAAGCGGAATATTTTCAACTAAAATATATAAATAAAATTATATATTAACTTTAAAAAATAAATAAATAATCCTTATCGGAAGCTGAATGTTGTTTAATTCTAAGTCTTGTATGCATGAAAGACAGTATGAAATTTGATATTGACAAATTACGAAGACGTCAAAATGGAAAAAAATTCAGAAATAAACTTGAAATTTGAATTTAATTAAGATACGAAAGTGAATTTGAATAAATTAAATACAAAATATATTAGGCATAAAAGAAGGTCGATGGTAATACGAATCGGTTCGATCAAGTTTTGTTTAGTTAAGATTTAGTACAAGTAATAATTATTCTAAGTTAACATAAACAGATTTAATAGTTTCTAAAGATCATATTGAGTATTTAAGCTCAATAAACTTATTTTGGGGTCCCTTAAAATTGGGACCCGAAGCAAATGTTTCTTTCTGTCTAAGGTTTAAGGCACCAATGAGTCTTTGATTTGAGGGGGAAGATAAAGATGACATGGAGTGTGACTATTTAAAAATTAAAATGATTTATTATTTTTCGAATATAATATGTGATGGGATAGGCCCTAAAATTTATTTTTGCTTAAGGCGTCCGAGATCTATAACGTGCCACTCTATAGAGTATAGACTATAAGTTAAACGTAGAATCCAGTTTCAAAAGGCTCTCCAGTGACCGAATGGAAAAAGCATCGAACACTGGTAATTGGTGTCGGGTTCACACATGACCAACGCGTATCTAACACCTAAATAGACTTAATAGAGGCCAGTTTCTCATAGAAAGTCCTTTGAGAGATATCCCCCTTTAGCAGATTACCCTCTTGTTGAGTTGCCTTATCCTGTCAAACCAAAACCAGTTTCAAAAGCTTATTTCTTTCAACTAAGTATTCATACGACATTATTTTATATATTTGTGATTTCTTTTATTTTAAATGCTTAAAGTAAGTTATATCAGACATAGCAATATAATCCCGAATTTTAATGTTTAACAAATAGAATTATGTGAAACAAATTTATAAAATAATATTGTTAAATACATAACATATTAAATAATTCTCTCATTAATAAGCTACTTAAAAACTTTGTTTCTTTTCAGAAATATAATTTAATGCCTGCTAATGGCCGAGTGAACGAAACCACCGAACACTGGTAGTTAGTTGGTCGCGGGTTCTTATCTGGCCACGTGGAGATTTCCGAATTTTCTTCACGTAAATAGGGGCCCGCTTCTTTAAAAAGTCCTCTCGGAAGGCACTTTCCTCGTCAGATCACCCTCGTTGCCTTAATCCATTAATCCAAATATAATTCATAAAAGTTTTATCATTGATATTAACCTCGAATATAATGAAAAAAAATTACAAATATATATGAGTATTAATCGTTATGTTTTTCAAAATAATGATTAAATTATACAATCTTTAAGAAGTTTAAATATTAAAAATAAATTTTAGTTCATATTTAAGATTTTTACTAATTCTAAAGTAGATTTTTCTTAAAATATTTCTCTTGAAATTAATCAATAATACTCGATATAACTACTTAATGAGCTAAACTAAATAATATTTCATTATTGAATCCGTGAGTAAATATTGTACGCTACATATTAATAAATGCATAAAATAATTTAAATTCCACGTCAATTCAATAAGTAATGGTACAATTTATGATTAAATTGATATTTAGTAATGGAGAAGAACTTTATTAAAATATTTATCTAAGTTTCTTCTTCTTCTTCTTCTTCTTATTATTATTATTATTTTAAAATTGCATAAAATTAAACTCTAGTCTTTTTAAATTATATAATATATTATTTTGATATAAGTGGAAGGCCATCAGAGGAGAGAAACTAGGGATTTTTCCCCTAGCCCGGATAAAACTTAGGCCCCGCGTAATGGTTCCCACCCCTATAATTTTACTTTAAGGCTATTATTCGTTAATAAAGAAACATTCTTCTTGTTTCATTTGTTCAAACGAAAAGGCAAAAGAGGCCTGCTAAGGAGCAAAAGGGGCCGCCCTACCCCCAAGGCCCCTTCATCAAGCTTTAGACGGTTCTGTATAAGTGTTTAACACATTATTAATTAATTAATTAATTAACAATACAAACTATCACACAGTTTTATTTAAATTAACATGGTTAAAAACAAAAAAACGATAAATTTCTTAACAAAATTTAATTAACGATTTAAAAGATATTCAATCCTTAATCTTATCAAAACTTAGTAAATCCTTTTAAAATTGTAAATATATTATTTTAATATATTTTTAGACGTCTCGTAAACGTCAGGCATAACCTTCAATTATGTATACCCGCACTTTATATTAAGTAATAGATGTCTCATATATTATTTCACTTCCTGCATTCTTAAACGTGGGGAGAAAGGAGATGTTCAATAAAACTAAGATTTAAAAAAAAAAAAAAATTCAGTAAAGAAACATCTAAGGGACTACGACATCCAGAATTTCGGTCAATGGACTAGTATTTAAGAAAATGATTAGGCATCATCGAGTAGCTAAACACGTACCGGATTAAAAATAAGTTCTTTCATAGAGCATATTACTTAAAATAGCATAATACGTGAGATGGTTATTTTGGTTTCAGGCAATGATTTTATTCGAAATATCTCTAAATCTAAATAGTTTTCATCTTGCTTTACTTTCATCACAGCCGATCACTCCATTCTAAATCCAATACATTATCATAAACAATCATAATATTAAGTAAATTTAATCTTATTTTAAAACTATCAAATGCTATTTTTTTTTTCTATTTAAAAGTTTAAAATTTACTAACTCGTTCGTACTCTTTAAGATATCGCTGAATTATTAATTAATACTACTTTGTTCCAATGAAGTGTACGCATTATCTACAGTTCCATTGATGTAAACTGTAAACCTTTTTTTAATTATAAATAATATTTAAAAAAGGATTTTTATGTCTGTTATATCGCTATAGAATTCGATAAAAATATAATAGACGAGCATACTCGCTTAATCATCAGTAGTCAATTAAAAAAAAAAAAAAAAGGAAATTAATCTCTAGAAGCTTGATTGTGAAATTGCTCAAGGCTAATTCACATTAAGCTCTTTTTAATCATGCTATCAAGAACGCGTAATTAACACTCTAGTGATATTTGACCAAGAATAATTTGACGATTAGAAAGATTATACCTTCGAAATAGCGCAAAATTATCAGTTATTTCGAGGTCGGTATGCTTTATCCGAATCAATTTTTATTTCTTTCGATACTACAACTAATTTATTATTTCAATTTACATATATCTTACAATTAAATAAAGTTAATATCCATAAATTAAAGCGAAGGGCCACATAATTATTCGTATCAAAGACAGAATGAGATGAGCGTTAAGATAAGTATACAGACTATTAATCTGATGAGAAATTCGAAAGAGGGAAAATAATAGTCTCTTAAAAGTAATGAATTTAAAGCGAACATTCTCCAAATCAATTAGGCTGGTAAATAAACGATGTAGCGATTTTTAACACGTTCGAAATTCGCTGATAAAAATTACACTTTATTCCTTAACTTAGTTGGGATTGAATGTCGTTTAAGATAGGCCTATTTGTGTTTTACTTAATAATTACTTTTTACGTTAAGATTAGAGGATTAAAGTTTGTAAACCGCCATTTAAAATTATACTTAGCTTAATCTCCGTTTTTTTTTATTTTTAAGCGATTTATTTTAATTGTTGTTGTTCTTTGTGCTAAATATTAGTCTATTATATAACAGAGAGAAAGTATGAAAAATGATCCCAAAAATTTTTACATTTTTGGACTCAGATGACTTTGAAATGTCGAGAAATGTAAAAAAATTCGGAGTTTTTTTTTTTCCTGTATGTATGAATGTTAGTGTGGGTGGTGGGGCACAATTTTGTTTACCTTGTTTGAAGCTTAATAACTCCTGTGCTTTTTGTCGAAAATTTCTGAAATTTTGCAGGGAAATTTGTGTACAAGGGGCATTGATGCTACTAAAGTTTGGTGGTTAAAGGTCAATGAGGTGGTGAGATAAAAGTGGTCTTGAGTAGGGTCGGACTTAACGACGATTTTACCCGTTATTAGCATTAGGTTATTAGCGTTATAAAACCCATCTGTATCCTCAAAATTAAGCTTTTTATTATTTTATAATAATTAAAAACATAAAAAGTCTTTAAAATAAGAGATGACGCCACTAAAATGTTAAATGTTGCCTGGAAAGTTAAGCAACTCGTTAGTGACATTTTTAAAAAACGTTTTTAAGATAGATTGAGCGACAGATTAAAAATATTTAAAAATGACCGAAATTTATGAAAATTAAAATAAAAGAAAAACCAATTGTAATATGTAATTTATAAATTTAAAACAATAACAACTGCTGAATAGAACAGCGTGACAAATAAACAGCGCAAATAAGAGGATGCTACTAACATTCTTTATATCCTTTAGACACACTCGGAAGTCTATTTTTAAACTAGAAGCGTATTCGTCTCACACAGAGCAGTTATCTACTCAAACCCACTAATTATCATGTATATGGCTAATAAAAACTTACATATCCGAAACCCGGTTACCAAAACATCATTCGGACATCTTTTAATATTAAAATATACTTGCCGTTCTGGACGTTTCCTCTCGGTTTAGCTCCTAAATACGCTAAATTGACATTAGCTTTTCGACCGTCGATAATAGGATTGGCATCTTTCACTGCTCTTTCTGCAGCTTCTCTATCCGCCATTGTTACCTGAATAAAAGAAAATATGATCAAAGTAAAATCCGACATTTAAAATATATAACAAACACACTCATTTGTCAGTTGTATAAAGGAAAATTAATTACAAAAATACTTTTTCTGTTTCGTCAGCGGATATAGGATATTTTTCTTCTCCGATTTAATAATAATAATAATAATAATTAAAAATATTATTTGTACAGTTAAATATCGCTTTAAAGTAGAAATATTAATGCTATTTACTTTCATTTTTTTTCCTCTCAGAAACCAATGTTATAACGAGAAATGTCTTAAGGATTTTGTCTTCAAATTAAGTAACTTAATATACTGTAATATAAAGCTTCTATACTACACATTTTTAAATTTAAAGAAAAGAAATATACAATATTTACTTTCTAAGCTTTGTTCATATAGAAACATTGCCATGTTTATCTTGTTTTTAAACATAAAATTTTAAATTGATAAAGTTTTAGGATGCGTGTACAGTACATAAGCTTGTCGAACTACGTTAATTGCGGGCATTCTCATAGCGTGAAGGCCTCTTTAAATAATACATGTACTGTCTTATCTCCCATTTATAAGGTTATTTTGTCATTAAAATGAAGTTTCAATGGAAATGTATACTTCTGAATTAATTTTAAATCGTGATATCAAGCAGTCGACATACAAGAAAGCGTACACAATAGCTAAGATAATTTATTACTTCTTTAATTTTTTTTTCTACAATATATCGTCTACTGGACAATAAACTAACGAAATTGAGAACCAAGTTAGTTATTTTAAGCGGTTATTTTTTTTTTTTTCTAGATAGTAACTTTATAAAGCGTTATATATTTACTAAGAATGGAACGAACTACTTAAAGATAATAAACTTACATAATCTCCAAAGTCGTTTTAAAAGAGTAACTTACCAAAATACTTATTATTATTAGTTTTTTTTTTATTGAGATTTAATTTTTTTTCCTCATTTAAGCACTTAATCTGAAAGTTTATTATATTCTGGTAGATTCTCGAGTCAAATATATCTGAAAAATATATAAATCGACACGTTACTGTGTAGCTTATTGTAGAGACGACGGTGTTTTCGCCGGAAGTTCGATCGGAAGTTGTCAAAATCTATATTAAATAATTCACACTTTATGAAAATGAAAGCTGAATCGTTATATATATTGTTTATAATTAAAATGATACTAAGTCAAAGGTCATAAGTTCATAAGATGACGAGATTTAGAGACTGTTGTACTAAATAAGATGTCATTTTTCATCAAGGAATTTCCGCATCGTCCGACCGGTTTATAACTTTCTAATTTTTCACGTCGAGTGAAATACATTGTATTTGGAATAAATATTTATAAACAATGGAAAGTATTAATGCACTTATCGAAAATTATATTAATGAATTTTGTCATTTAATAGTAAACGAATATTTTTCGTTCGCACATTATTAGAATGAATAATATGATATTTATATTAATTTATCTGTTAATTAATTAATTATAAAACTTTCTAATAAACAAACAGCATAAAGGTTTTTATTTACCGTTTTATAATACGAAAAAATAAAGGATTATTCTCATTTATGTAATTATTAATACTTAATGAATGTAACGCATATATTGCACTTGAAGATTAAAAGATATACGCTTCATAAAGGATAATTTTCCTTAAAAATTAGTTATAAAACTTCAAATCTGTTTTCTCCAAAGCCTGGATATAAATATAAATTTTTTTTAAAAAATATTTCTCGAAAATATACAGCTTCTAAACAGAAAATGGCATTAAAAATATTAAGATATTAACTTTGTTCTGTTTCCAAAAGTTAAATAATTAACTGAAGAACGAATATTTTACTATATTTTCAGTTAAATATTTGGCGTGCCCTTTTTATATAAAAACAAATTAAATATAACATAATGAAAAAGAATGGCGGGTGTTTAACTGAGATATTATGTTACTCTTCAGTTAATTATTTAACTTGAGTGATAATGTGTTTAGAGCTAACAAGATGGAGAGCCATTCGAATATTTCATTTAAAAGTATTTAACTTACTGTTTGTATATATTTGGCATAACATTTTAACTACGTGGTATATCTCATGCCAAGATTTTTGCATAGATCACGTGTATATCTTTATACTATTCACGAGAGAGATTTTAGAATAAGTATAGATACATTTGGTTTGGTTTAATTTATTTTTTCATTTTTTTTAATATTATATTTTCTTAGATAATATATATCAAAACAAAAATTTAAATTATTTTATTCACGAAATTCTGAATAGAGTAGTTTGGTTATGAATAGAGTGGTTTGCATTTAACTCAATATAACAACAAATAAACAAAAGTAAATGAGAAATGTCTTTTACTCGAACAGTGGAAAAAAATCAATAACAATTTTAATAAAAAATTAGAACTTAAATTTCGAATGGAATTTTATGATTTAATTTAAATATTTTGTGTTATAAATATTATAATACATTGTAAAGGTAAAGGAAAACGATTGTAATTCAATGTGTTTTTATCTTTAAATTAATAGTAGCCATTCGATTATCCGAGCTAAGTGAAAGTGAAATCATCTCGGATAACCGAGACTCTTAATCCAGACTACGTTATCGATTTTTGAGAAGGTTTCTATTTCCCATAATTCTTGTTGTAGTCCCTCGACTTATCGAGGATAAAAATCTTGCCGCAGGCTATCTTTGATCGGTCTTAACTAAATCTCCAAAAATTCTAAAACNAAATATTTTGTGTTATAAATATTATAATACATTGTAAAGGTAAAGGAAAACGATTGTAATTCAATGTGTTTTTATCTTTAAATTAATAGTAGCCATTCGATTATCCGAGCTAAGTGAAAGTGAAATCATCTCGGATAACCGAGACTCTTAATCCAGACTACGTTATCGATTTTTGAGAAGGTTTCTATTTCCCATAATTCTTGTTGTAGTCCCTCGACTTATCGAGGATAAAAATCTTGCCGCAGGCTATCTTTGATCGGTCTTAACTAAATCTCCAAAAATTCTAAAACGAATTTTTTGCTTTAAACAAAATACTATCTCTGCTATCCTTTTTAATTAACCTATTCAAATCCAGCTTTATCTAAACGCTTTAAACTACATCAAAGACTTTCTTTAAGATTATGAAGGATCAGCAAATAATAAAAATTAAAAAGGAAAAAGATCTGTAAACTAAACATTTAATTACTTCATTTTTCATGAAATAACAAATTAGAATATACTTTTTACAGCTAGAAGTTTGTGTTTTTAAACAGCAAATGGAAATTTGATAAGCTTTAACATTATTTGCTAAAAAATTTACCAAAAATATAAGAAATTATAGTTTAGTGTCATAGAATTCTCTTTAAAATTTTTTAAAATTTTAATATTACAATTAATTCGAACAATAAACAGTTGTTCTTAAAAAAATTAATGTAAAAAAATATATATATGAATATTTAGTTTGTTCAATGTGAAGTTATTATTAAATAAAAATTCTTCTGTTATATTTCATATTTTAAAACTTTCAAAAATAAAAAAAATTTGCACATATTTAAACATTAGATCACGCTGTTCAACGAAGTGAAAACATTTATTCCAGACATAATAAAACTTAATCAGAAATATAACATACTTTTCTTCAAATTGCGAAATTAAACATACTCTCAAATAACTCGCATTTATGGAATGAAATTTTTACTATTTAACTAATCTTTCTAAATTAATTGGAACTCGAGTATATGTATTTTTAGATAGGATTTTATATATTTTTATCGTACGAAATTTACATCGTAATGCATCCATTTGTCTTTATCCTTTTTTATAATCGTTATCCTTTAATAAAACAAGATTTATTCGTTAAAAAAAATCGTAAATCGACTTGAATTTCCATCGACGTAGATAATGAACTATAAGGTTTTACATATTCTATACAAAATTTGATGATGTAAATCTAACAAACTCAATATCTTGTTGGTTTGATTGGCAAAGTCTAAAAAAAATTAACTGTCTCCAACTAGAATCTCATGTTTCACCACACACAAGAAATATTTCTGTTTAAAAAACAGATAAAAAGTTACTTACATTACTAAAAATATTAATATAAAATCAATATTAATAAATTCATATTATAAAAATTTTATTTTGGGTGTTTTGCTTTCATCTTTATGGATAAGAATATCCATATGCTTAATGAAGCATCATCTGTTTTGTAAATAAAATAAATATATTGATTCTTCTTTCTTTAATGTATTTTCCATTTTACAAGGATATTTTATATTTATAGTAAATTTTTTAAACTGGTATAACTTAATTTTTCTTTTAAATCATGCTGTTAAGAAGTAACTGATTCATTTTTTTTTAATAAGAAAATTATCGACGAAGAGAAAACTAATTGTGATACGCTTTTAAAATCAAGTTATTTTATTAAAACAATTTAAGAATAAATTTAGCGAAATTAAAGTTAATAATATTATGTGAATGTGAATTTAAAAGTAATAGATAGGTGACATTAGAACGCTTAATAAATATTCTAATATCAATTAAAATAGAAATGGAAAGTAGAATTTTAAGCTTAAAAAAAAGACAATAAATTATTATATTTTTACTTATATGATTAAATACTGATGAAAGAAGTTAAAGAAAATTAAATGAAAAACAGATAAATGTCATCTAATTTTTTTCTTTCATCCTTAAAGTCTTTATTCCATCACCTACAAATTTTTCTGCATTTTTACTGATTTTTCTACTAAATTTATCATTATGAGAAATTTTGTCTTAAATAAAACACATATTTATCTTCACCGTCTTCACCTCTATGTATAATAAAATCATATTATGATCTACAATATAAAGTTATGGGCTATTTAAAATCGAGTAACCGAGGAATATACCTTGTAATACAGTATTAAGATCCAAATTTATATTCTCATTTGAATCAATCCGAGAAGAAATATCTTACAAAATGAATCCGAAAACGTACAGTACGTGTAAAACAAATTAAATTTATTTAAATAGTAAGTAATATTAAAATAAATGCATTATTTTTTAATTATAGAGTGATATTTTAAATATTTTTCTATGTTTTTATCTTACATTAAATCCAAAATTTAAAAAATTAAAAGAAAAAAAAGGGGGGAAATGTAATAGTATCTTACTCCTTTACGTAACTCGGATCCTATTTTTAGATAAATTGATTTCATGCTCTATATTTTCTTTTACTGTAATCCTATATTAAATATTAAAAATTTTATCTAAACATATCTCCCAAATATATATTTATATTGATTTTATTAGAGTATACGAGTGCTAATTCCGGATTTTTTTCGTGGATTTTAGATTTCTAATAGTAAAAGATGAGAGTTGAAAGGGAGTTTAGTCGCATTCACCTATCTTTTTTATATCATAATAACAGTCCTTATCGATATAAATCAAGGAATTTCGAATAGATTTATGGAAAATTTGATTTATATTCCTTATCGGATTCATTATATTCGTAAATTGTTTAGTAAATCGTCACGAGATGAAGATAATTAATTTTCATATTGATATACTGTATATACAATTCAGAAATTTAAATGAGTATAAAAAATTTNTTTTTTTTTTTTTTTTTTTAAATGATAAAAGTAAATCGGATTCTTACTTCGGACGACTCGAAAATTCAATAAATACGTTACAAAATTTCGAGCTGTGTTTATTGTTTTGGTCGAAACAAACGATTGAATTAACTTTTCAATAAAAGTAAGTGAGTTGTTTTTCCTGTATTTTGCTAGCGTATTCAATAACATTATGCAATGGCCGTGTATCATCATTCCGTTGGATTTGCATTTGTTGGTTTCCGGAATGGAAGAAAAAAAAAACAAATAAATAGGTCATCCGAATGATATTTAGCTTTAGCATAATAAGAGAAATTACTTTAGTACAGAATGAATCATTTTCTGTTTAGTCTACGTGAAAATTGGCTTGTGTTTATGCTGTATATATATACAGTACTTACAGGCCTGTTTGAATAGGAGTGAAATAACATGATAATAATTGGGCTTCAATTTGAAAAAAAAAAACTATAGACCTATAGGCCTAAATTCCCACTGTCGTCCGTCCGTCTGTCCTTTCTTAATCTCGAGAATTGTATAAGATAGATGAAAGTCGAGACCAGATATGGAAAGCTTACGGGCAGTAGGCCTCGATTAACTATATAAGAACTTCGAAACAAACTCCTTGAAAGCTATTAGATAGTTGACCGGCACGACTCTATTGTTAAAGGAAAAGTATGGAGTACAGGGGCAAGCCAACTACTAATCTGAGATAGAGAGGATATATTTTAAATTAAATAAATTAAAAATATGATTAAAAATAAAGCCCGGCATTGTGACGATATCACAATAAATTATTGCTGGTTAAATATAATATATATTATGTTATCACGTGTATTATCTTTGTTTCAACTCATCGCAAAAGTATACAAGTAATACGATACTTTTCGAAGAATTACCATTCGAGAAATTAAAATGATTCATTCGTACAACAGAAAAAGTTTGGATCTTTTTATAGCTCTAATTTGAAATTTTGTGTATGTTTTTAAAAGATTCTTTTTATATTACGTCTCATTAAAACTAACAAAGTTCAAAAATATTCTTAACGCGAATTTGATCCGGATGAAAAAATAAAATTCTTCAACTTTCTTGGAAAGCATCTTTAATAATAAATTTCTTAACTATTCAAACAATCAAATAAAGCTGCGATATCTTTGTATAATTACTTTAAACTGAATATATATTTTATAGAAATTATTTAATATTAGCATAAGTTAAAGAAGTCGGTTTAGTAGATATTTTAATTAAGTATCAAAGAAATTTTTCTAGAATAATAATAATAATAATACTACAATTGATCTAATATTATGCGCTCGACATACCTATTTATACAACAAATATTTTTCATAATCTTTGTGTTTATTTATATTGGGTATATCTTAACAATATTGCTGTAAATCAATTATCGTTTCTATAGTATTAAAAAATATATTCTACATAAGAATATAATGTAATTAACAATTTCATATTATTACTTTTTAAATATAGTATCATTTTTTTCTATAAAAAGAAATTTTATTTCGACTTAAAATATCGAATTTTTTCATGATTTTAATTATGTTAAAAACCTAATAAAAATTCTTGTTAAAAAAATAATAATAAAATAAAAATTGAAATATGACTTTCGAGATATTCATATTATAAAAATTTTATTTTGGGTGTTTTGCTTTCATCTTTATGGATAAGAATATCCATATGCTTAATGAAGCATCATCTGTTTTGTAAATAAAATAAATATATTGATTCTTCTTTCTTTAATGTATTTTCCATTTTACAAGGATATTTTATATTTATAGTAAATTTTTTAAACTGGTATAACTTAATTTTTCTTTTAAATCATGCTGTTAAGAAGTAACTGATTCATTTTTTTTTAATAAGAAAATTATCGACGAAGAGAAAACTAATTGTGATACGCTTTTAAAATCAAGTTATTTTATTAAAACAATTTAAGAATAAATTTAGCGAAATTAAAGTTAATAATATTATGTGAATGTGAATTTAAAAGTAATAGATAGGTGACATTAGAACGCTTAATAAATATTCTAATATCAATTAAAATAGAAATGGAAAGTAGAATTTTAAGCTTAAAAAAAAGACAATAAATTATTATATTTTTACTTATATGATTAAATACTGATGAAAGAAGTTAAAGAAAATTAAATGAAAAACAGATAAATGTCATCTAATTTTTTTCTTTCATCCTTAAAGTCTTTATTCCATCACCTACAAATTTTTCTGCATTTTTACTGATTTTTCTACTAAATTTATCATTATGAGAAATTTTGTCTTAAATAAAACACATATTTATCTTCACCGTCTTCACCTCTATGTATAATAAAATCATATTATGATCTACAATATAAAGTTATGGGCTATTTAAAATCGAGTAACCGAGGAATATACCTTGTAATACAGTATTAAGATCCAAATTTATATTCTCATTTGAATCAATCCGAGAAGAAATATCTTACAAAATGAATCCGAAAACGTACAGTACGTGTAAAACAAATTAAATTTATTTAAATAGTAAGTAATATTAAAATAAATGCATTATTTTTTAATTATAGAGTGATATTTTAAATATTTTTCTATGTTTTTATCTTACATTAAATCCAAAATTTAAAAAATTAAAAGAAAAAAAAGGGGGGGAAATGTAATAGTATCTTACTCCTTTACGTAACTCGGATCCTATTTTTAGATAAATTGATTTCATGCTCTATATTTTCTTTTACTGTAATCCTATATTAAATATTAAAAATTTTATCTAAACATATCTCCCAAATATATATTTATATTGATTTTATTAGAGTATACGAGTGCTAATTCCGGATTTTTTTCGTGGATTTTAGATTTCTAATAGTAAAAGATGAGAGTTGAAAGGGAGTTTAGTCGCATTCACCTATCTTTTTTATATCATAATAACAGTCCTTATCGATATAAATCAAGGAATTTCGAATAGATTTATGGAAAATTTGATTTATATTCCTTATCGGATTCATTATATTCGTAAATTGTTTAGTAAATCGTCACGAGATGAAGATAATTAATTTTCATATTGATATACTGTATATACAATTCAGAAATTTAAATGAGTATAAAAAATTTGTTTATTTTAATTTTAGTAATAATAATAATAAGTGAAAGCAATTATTTAAAAGTTAAAAAGTACGTTTAAATATTATTATTATTATTATTATTATTATTATTTTTAGTTTTTAAAGTTTATTTTTAAAACAGATATAATTAATATAAATATAATAATTCAACATATATTTTTTTTATTATATACAGTTATAACATCTAAAATTCTGTCAAGGAAATTTATAAAAATCAAATTTTTTTTTTTTTTTTTTATAAACTAGCTTAGTTATAGGATATAGTTGATTTACATATATTTTAAAAATCTTATTTATTTCTGCTTCAGGTAAAATTCGAAAATTTTAAAACCTTACATAGACGTAGGCCAGTCATGCAGACTTCTAGATAAAAACATTTCTCATTCAAAATTTAAACTTCCAAGAATGAGTATAAAATTGGTTTATAAAGCAAGTAACATGCAAAAGCTTACCGACTATATTAGGCCTAGTCGATCTATCCACAAAACGAACCCCACGTTTGTCAGAATTTAAAATTTTATAACCTAGAAACCATTTAAATAAACGAAATTTTCCTGTCGGAATTTGTCGATTCGGATAATCTTATTTACCACGTACAATTTATTATTTATTACTCGAGTACAAATTAATTTCCTATGATAATTAATTGGCATTCGAGTTTATCTCTTAACATTATTTTTTTGTTTCTTTTTATCCAAAGATCAAACATATTAACTGAGTGAAAGTAAAAGAAAGTATAAAATGACATAGGCATATGCGTTAAAGTTCGATCAAAGCGTAAAAAAAAACCCCAAAACCAAAAAAAAACAAACAACTTTTAGAAACGTCCACGTATAAATGATCTTTAATTAACTCAAAGATTTTCAGATATTTTATATTTGAAATTTCTATTAAAAATCTTCAAAGTACTTATCCCTCAATTAATTTTTTCTTTCCGTATTTATTAATACAAGACCAGAGCTCCGTTACGTGTGATTTTTTTTTGTTTACTAACTTCTAATTGCGCTCAGCCCATTAAAGCGAATATGTTCGACTACAAAATCTGATTTTGCCTTAACTAAAAAGAGATGAAAACAAATAAAAGTATCGTATCATTCACGAACGTATTTAAACTTTCATTATCGACGTCAATATTTACGTAGTAGACAGGAAACATTATCGTGACTTCTAATTGACTCTGTATGTTGATTGATTTCACAAATCGTGTTTTCTTGCTCATTCAGATACGTACTAATTAAAATTAACACGATAACTTTCTTAAGGGTTCGTGTTTCATTTTGGACGAATTATTATTTGAAATTTTTATATTAATTCTTTTTTGTAACGAGTTCCGATGCCAACTTTTCTTTCTACAATATTGCCAGCTTGCTCTTGAGCTACATAACTCAATGGCAAAGTATTCTATCCGAGATGATAACGAGATATATAAGAGATTTAATAATAATTTACGTGTAATTTTAATTGTTTTTTTTTCTTAATTATTTAGCAAATAAGACTAGACTAAAACTTAAAACAGTGCTAAGTTTCTTCTAATTTACTGTATTTTTTTTTTTTCCTTCTTCTTCTTCTTCTTTTAATCCAGGAATGAGATCTGATGAAGAATCAGAGTTCATTCACTTTGTGTATTGTTTTATTTTCTAAAAAAGATTAGACCAATCTCTCTCTATGTATAGATGTAATCTTTTTTAAGAAATCTTAACTACGTACGTGTAATATCTAATAAAAACCGGGCGTTTTATTTGAATTCTAAGCAAATTTGAAAGAAAATGTTACAAAGATAAGAAATTGTTGAAGATTAGAAACAGTTCTTATTAAAAGAGGAAAGCAATTAAGTACATTTGGCAAAGACTCCGATTCTTTAAACAATCCTCGGTTCTAAAAAAAATATCAGTTCATTAAATGGTTAAAGACTGTTCGAAATCATTTTTCATAATTTTGAAAGAGAAAAAAGCTATTTCGAAAAGCTCGTTATAAAAAAATAACTTACTAAAATTAGTAGAAAGTCATTTAAATTAACTAAAACTAACTTAATCAAAATTAAAACTTTACATATGATATTACGCTGTTTTTCATTGGAAAGTTTCTTTCTTTTTGTTTTTTTTTAAATAATAATATATTTAAAATGATTAGATTTAATATTAATAATAACACGAAAACGCGTGCATACACGCTTACATAATAAATGTAATTATCTAATGCGAATTGATTTTTAAATACGAACATATTAAAAAAAATTAGTATTTTCATATTTATAAAATGGTAAATTTTTAATTAAAATTATACAATTAAAACTCATCATTTTATACACTAAAAGTAAATATCTTCATTCTATAAATGTTACGCAGCAAATTTTAATTGTAAAACTGTCATTTTCTGATAAAATCGTAGTAAAATAGACTTCTTTCTCGCTAAAAATATGAATCAGAAATAATGTTGAAAGTTCTTTCAACTTTTATTCTGTAGTTCAAGACATATTCAACAGTTAAATAAATTAATAAGAAAGTTAAAAATAATGCATTTTATTTACTTTGATTAGATTTATAGGAAGCATTCTCTATCTGTAATTTCTCAAATTAAAGGTAAGTTAAATCATTTTAAAATCTTAGCTATAGGAAGAAACCAGCTTAAAAAATATCTTTTCATAAGAATTTATGAAAAGTATCAATCTGCCAGTTTTTACTAAAGACAACTTGAAACAAAAACTTATTTTAACACACCATTGTCATTATCTTAATTATTTTTAATGATTCTCAGAGTTAGAATTTGCTTAATCAATAAAATTTTCAATTTTTATTAATAAATAAAATTATTTATTATCATTTTTCCCATTAAGGCAAATAGCTGCATCTCATTTGATCCTAGAATAATCTTGTTAGTAACTTTGGCTGCAACACGGTGGGTGGCTTTTATAAAACATAAGAAAACTGAAAGGTTGAGGGAAGCTTCATAAACAAATCCAATCACTCTCCGTTTGATGACAGTTAACTAGAGGTTAACGTTTAACAGTTTTGAAATGTCCGCACTAATCAGTAAAATTTTTTTTCCCTTCCTCTCTGGTCGCAGGCGTATTTTTTTTTTTTTTTTTTTTTTTACTCGGTTGTATTCTCGAGTCGTCGGTTTGTTGGTGAACTTACTTGTCACTGCCAGTTGCTATCTAAGCACTAAGAATTTAAAACAATGTAGTCTTGGCATTAGTCCAAAAAGTAGCATTCTCGGGCAGTAACGGGAAACAAGTCGACCAACATCATACTTAGGCTTATTATAGAGGCGAGAACCGTACAAAACATGGTAAAAATTTGTAATCGTCCTACTAAAAGTCATATCGAAGCATTTTCGAGAGTAACTCCTTCCTTTTGTTTATACTGTTCAGTATTTACGTTCTTCCCTTCGATAAGTGTTAAAGTTAGACTAAGTCGCATGAAGAAATTACCTCAATTAGCTATCTTGTAGATATTTTGGTTTAGACGGCACGTCTCTACCCAAATTATGGCAGCATAAAACAATGGAATCACGTGACGATTTTGGCAACTAAATGAAAATGTTTTTTGTTCTTTTGTAGAATGCGCAATTTTTTTTTGACTTCTCATAAACAGATATTCAATAAATCTGACATTCTGGAATTAAAAAAAAAAAAAAACACTTATCACACTTCTAGTAAGCCAATGATTCTGTTATCAGTCTAACTTTTACACCTTACTTTTCCAGATGATACTGCTTGGAATTAGGACAAATAAAATCATAAAAAATACAAATATTATATTCTAATATATTTTAAATTAAATTAAATTACTTCATTATATAAATACAACCGAGAGAGAGAACTTATTATACTATAATAGAAATTATTTATTAATACCATACTAAGTACTTTTCTACGTATTAAAAATAATTTAAGTATCATGATTCAATGTGAAACATCTGCAAGCTGTTTATGATGTCATTTTTTAAACATGAAAACGTTCAATCGCATGTTTCGTGGTGATGCTTAAGCTTGACAACAATAATAATATTTTGAATGGCTTTCCCTACGGAAACTATCGGCTTATATAGCGACAGATGGAAAAACAAATACGTTTATACTCAACTATATTTTTTTATTTTCCTCATCCACTACACTTTTTTCGAAAGTGATGAAAGTTTCCGCTAGAATGAATGGAAGAATAGAATTTAAAGATTCTACTATATCCCATTTTACAGTCTGAGTCAAAATGTTTTAACTTTATATTTTCGGAGTATGAAGATAAAAAGGATAAAAGAAAAGTCTGGAAGTAATGAGATGAATATTCTCAGAGATTTTTTATATATATGGATTTAAACTTTGTTGATAATTTTTTCAATAAATAATTATAATACAATTGATTTTTTTTAGCAGGAAGGAGAATTATAATGAATAGAGAAAATTTATCTTCAAATATAATAAATCAGAATAGGAAGAAAAAAAATTACATTTGATATTACTAAATTGAATAGGAGAATAAGCAAAAAGTTTTATAAAATTATATTTCTGTCCCTCGTTTATCTAATGAAGATATTATTTATTTACATTTCGGTTAATTCTATCCGAAACGGAACTTTATATACAGTATATAATTGATATATAAGTATTTTTAGATGCAAATAATTTAACGTAAGAATTATTTTGATGATTGTAAATAGAAATATCATTTGATTAGAAACACCGAATGAGTTTATAGCGTGCACAGAATCAGCTATGTAAGTTGGGAAATACCTGTATAAAAAAAATATTGTATAGAATGACCTATGACTTGATATATCACGCAAGCAGTCATCATGGGCGTCTATACGTCCCTATGTATAGAAATTCGAAATGAAAAATATGACAAAATAGTTTTCTGTTGATAATAAATAGTTCCCGCATGAAAATTGAAATAAAAGCAATTCAATTGAATCCAGTAATTGTTCTTCTCTCTGGCACTTCCAGGCTTATCTTTTGCCAACAAATAGTTATTTTAGACTTTCTTCGACTTTAATCGCCAAGTTAGTCTGTGTTTTGCGATTTTGAAAACTGTATTCTGTACTGATAGATGGATAAATATTCGTTTTTAGCACCTCAGTTAACGTTGTTTTTAAATCATATTTTTTTTCTAAATTTTCTTCGAAGAAATGTAATTTACAATAAAAAAATGAGTCGATATTATTTGCTTGCCAGTATTTACCTAATTTCTGATTAATTTTCATTATGATTAGTACATAATTTGATTATTCATTTTATAATTTTAATACTTATTTCTATCAATTGTTTTATGTATATTTTTACATCATTTTCTTCAAAATTTCTGTGCCAATGAATAATATGCAGTTACAAAGTTATTATTCGTCAATTAAAATATATACACTTATTACAACTTGATTAAATTTTTCCCAGTGCCATATGTAAAAAGGGACAGATCCGACACGTGTCTATCACAAGATTAAATCTTGTAATCTAGGATTTAAAATTTACACATATAATTTTTATTGATAGCATCCAAAAAACTGTACTTACGAACCCATAACCTCGACTCTTTCCCGTTTGTCTATCAGTAATGACAACAGCTTCTTCAATGTCTCCGAAAGTTTCGAAAAATTGGCGAAGAGATTTGTCTGTCGTGTGGTATGGCAATCCACCGACAAATATTTTGGTGAAAGTCGTGTCTTTTTGTTGGAGGCCTGCTGTCAATTGCCCACCGCTATCGGACATTGTGAGAAGAAACGAGTATGAATGGAAGTGAATAAGCGATGTATGGAACTAGCGAACGTACCCCATGAAACTGTCTAAGAGTTGACACATGACTAACACGACTGCCGAACACAGCCTTTGAGATGTGCGCACATCCCAGCTGTATTTTTAGTAGTGCTATAGCCTCGTGACTTTAACTCCACCTCCTTGTCACGACAAGAACATCTCGTTTTATCGTTGATTCCACTCTTCTATAATGTAAGATATAGGATTAAGCATAATTTTCTCGCACCCCGAAGATGTTAACTATATAAATAAGTTTCATACGAATTTCGAGTGGGCGTCATTATGTATTGTCCACAAGCCAAAACTTATTCGCGCGCGCACAATGTGAATTAAGACCTATCTTTGTGTGCCAAAAACTCCCCACGTGGGAGTACACAGTGCATAGATGGAGGAAAAAAAAAAGATCTTTTCTGTCGTAAGATGTTAAATATTCTCTAATATTCGGCTGTTTCCAATTGTCATCGTCTAAAATAGAGAAAAGAGGATATAAATTTGCTTTTAAATATAAACATCACGAATATCGCATTATGTAAACTCTAAAGTGAGATACCAATCGCAAATAAAGCGCTTAAAACTTCAACACACGACGTGTTCAGCTCTATAAAACTACACAATGCTTCATACTATCGCGTTGTAATATTAAAGATATATTTATAAACTCTAATATCTAAACAATTTCTTGAAAAAATATACTTTAAGTTTTGTACATTGTTTAAATATTTATTTACCAAACATAAATTTTATGTTAAAATAAACATGCAGAGTTTNTTTGCACTGTAAGATATTATTAATTTTTATTAAATAATATTTAATATGAGGTACTATAAGATATTATACGAAAGTGTCTTATTTTCACAATGTCAAAATCGATAAATTTCATAAAATAAATCGAATGGTGTGCTATCTTTCGTAAGTTGATAATAGTCAAACAAATAAAAAAAAATCAATATAATAAAAAGGAGAAATTTAAAATTTTTAAGCAGATTTTCTAAATATGATGACATTTTTGAAGATAATATACATGAATAATCGAATATATTCATCAAAAATTAAATGCTACAGTCAATGGTTACGTTGAAAAAATAGAATAAAATAATTACGAATGATTTCGGTGTTTATTCACTTACACTTTATAACGTGATTAATTATTAAAATTCAGGTCTTTCACTTAAAAAAAAGAAAAAAAATAGTCGCAAAGATGCTTCAAAGACCAAGTTTCTGATTTAAAAAAATAAGAAATAAAAGCCATTGTTTCATTTAAATAGGTTGTTAAAAGTAGGATAAAAAAAAAGTAATTCTAATAATAACTTCTTTTCGGGTATAGAATCGAAGATAACAATGGAGAAATTAAGAATAAATTGATTTTTATCTAACTATACCTCTTAATAGAAAAAGAGCAATAAATTTAAGTATTTACTATAGATTATATCCCGTTTATCTAAGAACGAGAAGAAATATAGCCTATCTGTTGTATATGTTAATAATTTAATTTAAAGAGGATATCTGGGTTGCTAACCTAGCAATCCTCTTTAATTTAAAATATTTTTAGGCCTCGAGCACTTTCGATAGAAATAATTTATAGATAGGCCTATAACGTGAAGTATAACCTCTTCAGAATGCCAAAGTACCTCTATAAATTCCAAAGAAAAGATTACATATCCTTTAAAGGGTTTAGACCCTTCAGAAAATGTTTGAAAATTCGAGCTGCTATGGAAAATGTTTCATTGTAGCTTCAAAAAGTCTAACCTCTCTAAAAATAGTCTCAGTCGAAGATGGTGCCATTCAAAAGAATACTTTTGTCGATTTTGTCGAGTTGAACTTTTTAAAGTTGAAGCATTTCGAAGTAAAACAAGAAATATCTGGGTTGGATGACACGCAGACTTACTTGATATTTTAAGACTTAAATGTAAGAATATTGAATAATTATTTTACAATTATTCATATCTGTCACATTATTTATTTATTTCTTTTAACAAAACGTATAGAAGAGCCAAAATTTACGAAAGAAATGTAAGATTTTCGAGTAAAAAATGATTTAAAATATATCAATTTAAACATAATTGTACTGTATATAAATATTGCAGCATCCTACTTTATCATCTCACTTCAAATAAAAATAAAAAGAATAACTCTTTGATACGGGTATTTTGATAAATAATTTCTTGCAGGGAATAAATTTAATTAGCAAAAATATAGAAAATATTACAAGATAAATAAGTTATCTGATTGAATATGCTTACTTTAGATGGATGTTTTACGGAGAAAATTAATAAAGATGCTATCTCTATAACGAATAGTCTAGCCACGACTCTCTACAGGTAACCATACAACGCTAAGAAAGCCAACTTAGATAATCTATTAATAATTAAATTTAAATTAAATATTTAATAAAAATTTTAATTATAACTTTTAATTTATATTCCGTAGAGGATTAATTACGGTAATAAGTAAATACTATTAGTAATAATAAAACAATTTCTAGTTTCTAATTTCCGTCGGCTCTCTTTTAATAACTTCATTAAAACCGATTCGGTTTCATAAAATATTCCTTTTTTTTTTTTTTTTTTTTAAATTTAGGATCTTTCTATTCGAAAATTGAAGCTACGCATGTTAAAGCAAACCATTAAACGATTTTTTTGATAATTTTAGAATAACTTTATGCTGTTTTCTGTTTCCTGTTTTTTTGGTATATAACTGCCAAATCTGAAATGTCTGAATCCTCTGTATTGATGCGAAACAGGGAGAGTTTTAGAGAAATCTTTCCCTTTCTATGACAACAGCATTTCACTTTGAGTAAGACAAGACAATCAAAGTGCTCCAGGCAAAAACGTGTTAAGTAGCATTTAGGTTGTTGGAGAATCTAAACCAAAGTCTCATATTTTTTCCCCTACTTCTTATTTCCCCAACTCCTGTTTTTCTTCTTTCTCTCTGCATTTTTCTTCTGTTTGATATTAAAAATTGTATTTTGCATTTAAATTGGTTATTTTTATTATCTTTGCAGTAATAAAAGAGAGAGATTTCTTCCTTTTCGAGACAATTTTTGAAACACAAAAAAAAATTTCTTAAAATTTATTAAATACTTGAAATATTAAATCAAAATTCCGAATTTAAATGTAAAAGAAAACGTTATAGCATTTTTTAAAGAATGAACGATTTTAAATAATTTAATCATTGTTATGTTTAAGTATTCAATAATCAATAAACTCATGAAATCATTTAAAATTTAAATCTAGAAATAAATTTAAATAAAACAACGTTATTTATAATTCGAAATAGACCAAATAACATTTGAACGAGGTATGAAACTTCTTAACATTCTTAAACCAATAGGATACTTAGTTTGTTAAACCATTGTTACGTGTAGATTTCAATAACCAATAAGGAAAGAAAAGTTTTGAACGTAATTCTATAAATCAATTTAAACCAATCAAAGTTTTTTCACAATTCAAAATAAGCCAATCGACGTGGAACAATGTTAACCATGCTTTCTACGATAGTAATCAGCTTCTTAAACGTGGGAAGGGCATTCAAACTTAAAGATTGAACATTGCACTAACAAAATAAAGTGATATTGTATAAATAGTAAATTTTCCAGTTCAGTAATGGTTGCCCTAGATGGCGCCACATAACTTTATGCTAGAAAGAACGTTGCTTAGATTTCTAAAGGTTCACTGGAGGCATTTATTTGATTGCTTTCTCTCCCTACAAGATATGCAAATTTTACAAGAAAATGTAAAAGTTTAACTGCAAAGCACAAAATCTTTTAATCTTACGGCGAAGAGACGTCATTTAATCACCAGAAAAATCCACAATAAATTTAGAATGTCAACCAGATAGGAAAAAGAGGAAAAGAAAAAAAGAAAAGAAAAATTGAGTTTATTTGGTCAAGAAGCTACAAAGAATTTTGGCATGTTAACAGTAAAATATGCCAAACGAAATTTCAATAAAATTCAAAAAAGAATTTTCTTTTTTTTTTGGTTGTTGTTGGTTATTTACTTATTTTTCTTCTGTCAGTAAACAGAAAAAGTATGCCAACGTAAGCACGGTACAGTTTTTTGAAAGAAAGAAAGAAAAAATAAACATTTATTCAAGAAAATCTTATTAATTTTAAATAAGTAGTATATTATCTACAGAATAAATATACATTTTAAAATTTTGATTTTAATTTTTGAAACAGTTTTCATTGAATTGTTCTTAAAAAATCGAAACGGGAAAAAAAGGGGCAGTTCTCTTTTGACATGAATGGAAAAGTAATCTCCCTATTGACAAATAATTCATTGATATAAAAATTGTAAAAAGACAGATAAACAGTAATTTAGAATGTATTGTACCCTGCAGATTATCATATTTTTATTTTTCTATGATTTTTTTCGTCTAGAGATTTGACTTTTGCAGGCAATTGTTTTAGTTGCATAGATAACGGAATATCATTTCTGTGATAAGGATGTATTCTCTGTGAACAAAGCTACATTAATACACTCGAGGGTCCTCTGTAAGTGTGTAACGTTTAACCAAAAATCAAAACTGACAAAACCTCAGATACGACTTCATAATCTACGTGTCACTTAGCTTAAATTAATGTTTAAAAATAAAGTAAAATATATATATTAAAAATTAGAAACTAATTTAAATAATTGTTTTAAGGATTATTGCCTTAAAAACATGTCAAAATAAAACTATGATAAATTTTGCTAATATTTTACATAAATTTTATAAAAATAATGTGAAAATTTGAATAATTTAAATAAAAGATCTCTACAAAAAGATGGTAAATATCTTTTCGAGATCATTTATGAAGAAATGGCTTATGAATGTTACTAACATCTTTATAAGCTTGTTTTATGACTCTGAAAGTAAAGAAAAAATTCGGAAATGATGATAAATAAAGCAGCTATATCATAGTTGATGTGTTGTATACATGATTAAGGAATGAATTTTTCTTTCGATGATATTAGTTTAACCAATTGCGGTAATATTTAGATACTTATACAAAGATCTTTATTTAATACTAAAACATATAAAACAATGATAATTAAATATAATATTCTCTATTAAGTAAAAGATAATTTTAAGTTTATTGTACAGTACTTCTTATAATTACAAATTTCGTATTTTTAATTATACATAAAAACTATTTAGGCCAATAAATTACTAAAATCTAAAAAAATTTAATTGTAATTTTCTCAAAATTCTTGAGTTTCTATTAATTAAAAGGTTTGAAATTTGTTCCTGTAATAGTAAAAATATTTCATAGTGAATTTGTGAGTTGAATAAATCAAAACATATTGAAAATTTGGAGATTAAAGATTAAAGAATTTAAAAAACACGATTATTTTGAATTAAAATAACTCTTTTACTTTAAAATTCACACAGACGGGTGTTGTATAAAGTATATCTGGAAATTTGAAGCACCTAAGGTAGTCAATATACTGAGAAGATAAATCCATGCAATCAGACAGCTGAACGTAAAAAAAAAAAATTAAAACGAAAATAGAAAATAATTAAAAATGACTCAAAGAAGAAAGAAAATAATAAAATTGCATCTTTGTAGCAGAAAAAGATAAAACAAATTCAACTTATGAAACTTTCACTTTACAGATATCAAATTAAATTTTGGTGGAGAGAATTTTAGCAAGAAGTTTGGCATTAGATGGAAGACGTCAAACAATCAGTTGCTTGGTTAGCCTCCTAACAAGAGAGTGGTTCCTCCTGCCGGACCAATTAACCGAAAGTGGCGCCACAGATGTCGGTAATGTTTTTTCCTGACCAGTGTTAAGCTTAATCTTCCATCATTTGGGCGAGAAAATCCGGTTGCAACTCAAGAAGGCTTTCTATTTTTTTCATTATTAGAAACGCCTTCAGACTGGTAATTAGTTTTCTAATTTATAGTTGGATATTTCAACTGACTTTTATAACTAAATCAAAAATTTATTATTTCTTATCCTATCAAGAGGTATCCTTATAAAGTACACTTAATAATATGCTTAATTATGACACATGATGATGCTACTGCTATCAGAATAATACTTTTTTAAGTGGAAATCATTCTTTGATGATTTGTTATAATGAGATATTTTTATAGAATTTTTTTTTTCCAATTTTCTTCATTATAATTTTAGTAATTATTCATATTTATACACGAATAAATATTAAATGAAGTTATTAAAATAGTTTAGTTAGAATTTTAGAAGAAAAATAAGCTCTTCATCTTAACTCCATCTTTTATTAATATTTCATAAGTTTTTATGGTTAAATTCTTAAAAATACTTTAATTAAATTTTATATCATGAATTCTTCTAACAATTTTCTTATATGAAATCTCTATTTCACTACTTAAATGAGAAAATAGAGACGTATTTTTTAAAAACGTTGGCTGTCAAATTGATTGAACGTGTCAAGTCAACAACTTTCAACACATTTACACGAATATCTTAGCTTTAAACGACATTATATTAGAATGATAAATGACAAGTTAAATTTAATTATCTTAATTTTTATCTGGACATTTCATAAACGGTAGTAAGATATGACGAAATTTAAACGAATCTTAAACCGTTTGAGTTAAGCTATTATCTTTAAAATCGCTCACTTTTTCCTGTTGAAAATTAAAGAAAAAGTAATGTTTTTGGTCGGATTTAAAGGAATTTTAGTAGTAGAAAAGTAAAGTAGTTGCTGTGATAAATGACACCTTTCCATTTGTTGATCTTGAGCTTCATTATTCTGACGACAACCTTCCTTAAAAGACTTGCCATCAAAGCAATAATGAAGCTTCAGTAATACTTTAAAAAAATCTTTATCATTAAATAAATTCTTTAATAAGTATACATTAAATTCATATAAAATCTTCACAAACTTAAACCTTCAATAATGATCTGATTTAGCTTTTGTAAGTTACAAGGAAAGAATAAAAACGATCTTTAATTAATTTCTTGATTAATGATCTGTTCAAATTTTAAGTTTCTTCTTCTTTTTTATGTATGTTTTTTTATTTGGATATTTGAATGAAAAACCNTCGTCTTTTAGAATAGCCCGGTAAACTTATAAATTATTTTATAATTGAAGCGATACAATTCCATTGCAGTTGTTGCCACGTATATTTATTATATTTAATTATATAAATTTATATATAAAAATAATTTTCACACGAAATATTTCGAAAATCGCACATTAGATGGCGTTAAACAAAAGTGTCAGGTAAGTGACTTCCTGTATTTGTAAATGTTCCTCCATTTTGTCAGTCGATATTGATTTCCGCAGTAGAAGTTGCAGTTGTTAGAAAAATCCTAAAACACTTTCAATTGAAGTTTGATTAATAGCAAAACGTAAAGCCGGTACTTTACTTAACCCGACAAAATATATTCCTCTAATAAATCCTAAAAGAAAAAGAAAAAAAAACACAGAAACAAATTTGCTGCACTTAAAACTTGGTCTTTCTATAAGCAAATGTTTCGGCAGGGTAAAAGTTTTGCAAAAGTGCTTAATACGTGTTTAATTCCTTTTAAGAAGCCATTCTTTCGATAAGGTTTGTGGAAATAATCTCGATCTTTGTAGATATATAATCTCTATGCTTGATTTCTAATCCTAGTTCGATAACAAGCGTGGACACGTCCAAATGGATCACAGGCAATCTCCAGTAGGTCTTGCAAGGGTAAATAATCTTTCTATCGGTTTATTTAACCAGAAATCGCAATCGTCCTGTTTATAAGCAATTTTTCTTTCAATCTTAAAACGTATGGACAAAATGTTCTATCGATTTATTGATTTACGAAATATGCGAATTACCAGGAGGACAAAACGCATTCTTCCTTAATTTTACCAACAGTGATTTAATCCGGATTAAAAATGGAGAGGAGAGGATAAAATAATTAATATAATAACCACTTAATTAATTGATTTTTCGATCTTTGTTATTAAACGAAGTAGGAAACGGAAACGTGGTTTCTGGCCATTCGCCAACAAGTTGATGTGCATTGCTGAATCAGCATCGTTCCTATGAGTCAGGCAAACTACGATGATGACATCCACTTTAGAAACTGTGCAGTCCGAATATTTTTCGCCACCTGTTAGAGCGACTTCATCGGGTAACCATCACACAAATCAATTTTCATAAGTATATATGTACCGCTTAATTCAACGATAGGATCCGCCGTGAGTTCAACGCACCCGAAGAAACCGAGTGCGCGACAGATTTGCATAAAAATTTATGTTGGGCAACTGGACGATAGGTCTATAGCAAGATAATCGATTTCGACTCCGCTAGTTAGTTTTAAGTTTGGAAATTTAATTTAATCACATGTTTGGTTAAGTTTCTCGCAGTCGCTTCCCCCTGAAGCAGTGATGTTTTCATCCAGTAGTTAAATGCCACCAGAGTGGAGATTACGAGCGTTCTTCGTCTCAATTCCTGTCATCTGATAAAACAAGAAATTGCAGTATATATAATACTTAATACTCATATCTCTAAGTACCATTCAGTTATAAAATAAAATAATTTTTATAATTCGAGAAAATAAATCCAAGAGACTTAGATGCCTCACATCAGATTCATAAAAGAGAGTACTTTATCGAGTTTCAGCTATTAAGATTTATTTTTAAAGTTTTTTTTTCTCTCTCTCTCTCTCTCTCTCTCTTCCTTCTTCTTCTTCTTCTTCTTCTTCCTTCCTTTTCGTTCTGGAGATTTTAAAAATGTAAAAATTTCCAAGTTTAAATTCTGGCTTGACTTCCAACTTATCTTAATGTTAGAAATTATATAGAGTTTAGTTCTTTCCGCTATGTCACTACCTGATGCAGATGGATGATATGTCATTCGCTATATATAGGGTCTATACTTAAACGACCTCTGCACACAACTCTGTTGACGATCCCTCTTACTTTTTTAAACCAATGCCAGTCGCCCCATTTCGAATCCTAAATTTTATTTCCAAAATTAAAATAGAAAAAATAAATAAATATATATATATATATATATTTTTTTAANGAGTTATCGATTCAGATTTTTTTTATTCTTTATTTTATTTTATTTTATTTTAATTTTTTTTTTTGAAGCGGGACATTTTGTCTATTAGTATCATATTTTATTTTTTTCCATTACATTGCGAGATTTAATGACCCGTAGTTAGTTTATTGTTGGAGTTAAAGAAATGCTACCTTCTATATTAGTTTTTGCTACAAAAAAAGATAAATGACGTGTCACGATTATGATAGAGGATTTTATAAGTCATCCAGATTTGGTAGGATGAGGTAAGATGTGTTAATTCGGTGGGGGGGATGAGTTTCAAGTTAGGGTCAATTGGGAACGTGCTTCCATCTGGCGGTGAAATTCGCAAAAATGATCACCTGGCAATCTAATACATCCTATTGTATTATACACTATAATATATGGTTAGAATATAACTCGGTTGTACTATTCGATCTTGTTTGTTTTTTTATAATTTATAAATTTTTCTGACGCCGGAATTGACTTTCAAGGTGAGTCCTATTTAATATAGATTTTTGGTAACGTTGTAACTTTTCGATTGTTTCTAAGTTAAAAGTTTTCTAGAAAATAAAAAATTGTGAAGTTCTCTTTAATGAAGAATTTTTTTAAAATGAGAATATTATAGTTTCTTTAGACATTTTTAAATGCTATCGTGCTTCCGTAGAAAAATCTTTAATTTGATTAAAATTAGTCATTAACTAGTAATTAATAGTTATTATTTGAATCTGTAGAGGAAAATCAAACGCTATATAATCTAAGGTGTTAACTTATCTTGTATACGTTGATAAGTAGATATTTTACTTGAAATTTTTAAGTAAAATTAACATTTTTCTATTCTTATTTTTCTTTTTAAGAGATGAAATTATATATTTAAATTACTTTAAATTAAAGTTTTCTTCATCTTTGAGCTCGTATTTTACAATATCGTTATCAATTTCGTTAAATTTCCTTAATATCGTAGAGCAGTGTTTCTCAAAGTGTGGTACGCGTACCCCCCTGGAGGTTTAGTACGTGAAAAGTCTTCAGGGAATACTTGATAATGTAGAATAATTATTAAGAAAAAATACCGTAGTAACGAATTATTTTAAACGTATATATTTCCTAATAAACTGTATACATGTCGTTTGAATTCTCTTACTCAAATTGTAAGTAGCCACATTTGGGTACTTTGCAAAAGTATTTTTTTAATTATTTTTTGATAAATGAGTCTAAGAAGGGTTACACGGATGTCAAAACATGGAAAAACACTGCAGTAGAGATGTCTAATTTCGTAATTACCGTAATACTATTTTGAATAAATTTATGCTTTAAAAATCAAAGTTTGTGTATTAATATTAAAATAAAAATATAGGCCTAAAGACTAGAATAAATTAACAGGAAAAAATTGCATCCGATAAACGTAGGTATTTCTATCGTAAAATGTTTCGAATCTTGAAAATTTTAATTAGATTTGCTGTACTGAAGTTAATTGTAGATACTTTTTAAGTACATTTTGCGAATTTTCGTGCTTAAAATAATTCCGGTATTATTAATATCGAAATTAACTTTTATTCATTTATATTTATTTAATTGGAAAAGAAATCAAATCTAAAAACAAAAGACACTCTAAGAATAAAAGATGTAGAAAACTTTGATTAGATTTTATTAATCTATTCAAATTGAAGTATTATTTAAATAATAGTTAATCTCATTATGTATAGAAATAAAATTCAAGAATATTTTATAATTATAAAAATATTTTTCTGTAAAAATTTTTCTATTATTATTATTTTCATAAAGTTATTTATAACGGAACAAATGATTTAAGATTATTTAATTATTTGTTGTATTAATTTAATATGGTATATAAAAAGTATTAATTATAGCGATTATATATCTTTATTTGAAGAGTAAAAAAAATACAAAAGAAAAAAATTATATATATATATATATATAGGCTATACATATTCAACGTTATAATTATTCTTCGTAAGAGTATTTATAAATATGAAGTTGATATTACAAATAATCATTTAGATTTAGCAAAATCATTTTTGAAAATTAAAAAAAAATATATTAATTAATTTACAAAAGATTTTTTGCCAATTAACTTTAGAATTGAAAAAAATCAACTTCACTGCTACAATAATTAATGGCGCGTCAAAAGTCAAATATTATTTTGAAAGAAATATATTTAAAATTTTATTCTTTTCCTATCAAAATCAAAATTATATAATTTAATATAAGCCAAAAATTGATTTGCATTTGATAAAAAAATAAAGTAACAATAACGTCATTTCTCTTGAAAAAAACAGCTTTAAAAATATTTATATAATAATATATATATATAAAATATAGCCTATATGCTTGAAATAAAATTAAAATACTTAATTAGATTTACTTTTAAAGATTCCAATATATAAAATTTTTAATTAGGATCTGCAGACTACAGTATTGACACGAAATAATTATGCATTTACCCCCCTTTTATTCTGTTTAAATATTTATGAAAATTTTAATACACGTATTAATTGATATAAGCTTATTAAAAAATAAAAATAATAATATTTTTTTAAAAACAATTTTAATCACATAACGTAATTAATAACAGGAGAAAAAGTTTAAAATCATACAATATATACATTTTTTCTTTTTCCATTTTTTTTAAAGATAGAATAGATAAGCCGTTGCTCTACAAATAAATAATATTGACAGAATATTTGTCACTATGGAATTTAAAAATTAATTTCAAATATTTTATTCATAAGTTTTGATTGAACCTTTGTTATATATTAAAATAAATAAAAGTAAAGTTGTTTGATTAAGGCCTAAGGTATTATAAATACAAGAAGATAGATCCATATATTATTACTTGAGGTGAATTCTGTTTATTATCATTCGTCAAACATGGATTTGACGATAATAGTTTTGAAACAGAACATAAATCTTTTATTAATGTATTTAATAATTTAAAATGATTTTTTTTATAGCCTGAGGTATTAATTATAAAACTTTTTATATTTTGTAATCAACTTTTATAGATAGTTTTAGCCCGTTTGCTTATATTGGTTATATCTCAAGACGCATTAATTTTCTAAAATTGAATTTTATTTATTTATTTATTTTTAATGTAGATACACAAATATATACTGTATATATTTTACCTGTTTATTTACTCTTTTATACTATATATTTTCTAAATTGTAATTTATGTAACATTTTCATAAAGATTAAAGATGTAAAAATATAAATATGTTACATTTTAAAGTGTGTTTTTTTAAAATACATATGAGAGATCAGAAATAAGAGAATTATAATGAAAAAATTTCTCATCATACTCTCTATTCTATTGTTTTTATTGTTCGAATTTATAACTGGAAGTTTGTCTTATATAAAAGAGTAAAATATTTATAATCACGTTTGGTTGTTTGTCTGAATTTTAAGATATTTAAATTGAAAAAGTAAAACGTATCAATTTTATATTTCTAGAAGTTTTACAACTATTATAAATTTATAAATGACAAATATACAGTAACTACGCACTTTATATATATGTTTACAGATTTAAACACAATTATAAACGATACAGTAATTAAAAATGTTGTCATGTGGAAATTAAATTTATATAAATCAAATAAGTTTCTTTGTTAATTATTGACTTTTGTAACTCATAAAAATTTATTTATGCAAAATTTATTTTTAGTTTCTAGTATTTTCCTTTATTTTCAAAAGTTATTTTCATCTTCTTTTAATAAATTTAACATATTAATAAAGTATTTACAATATACTTCTTCAGTAGCTAAGAGACCTGTGGTTTAATGTAGTCAAGAAGCGGACAAATTTTCGAGTTATTTTAATGCTTTTATTATTGTTTAGCAAAATGCCTGTATTTGAATTTTTAAAAGTAAAATTGTAATTATTCCAATTTTAATTTTTATTTATTTACATATACAGAAATTGAGTATTTAAAGACAACTGAAGTGAAGTTACCGGAGGTTTTCCGTACGATATTAATCGTTAAAGATTTTCTTAATTTTGTTATATAAAACTAGAAAGTTTTAAAAATGACTTTTACATAAAACATAACTGGTATTAAATTTCTTGGGACTGAGATCAATTAAATCGTTTCTCCAGGCTCAGCTCGCCCAGTAATACATCCTCAACAATTAATATAATGAGAATCATATTTCATTCAAGTAAATAATTAAAATAATTCACCCGAAGTTCTTTGGTTAGAAGAATTAACGTGAAATCATAGAAATTAACAGAAAAATCCATCTCTAAGTAAAGAAAACACCGCAAGAGTCGCTACGGAACAGAATGGGAATGCGGCTATAGAGGGCCTTTGGGTTTTAAAGACCCAAAGGCCCTCTTTAGCTGAGAGGAGAAGAGAAAGAAACTGCAAGATGAACGATTACAGTAATTCTTGCAACAGGCCTTTCAAAAATTGTCAACTACAGTATACTCGTTTAGCTTAATGAACGCTATAAATAGACTTATAAAACATAACTATACATTGGCAGTAGCGCTTTATGTCTTCTAAAGACTATAGCTAGCTTACTTCACGCCTTTCATATATTACATTATAAATATTATAGTAGAAATTTACATATCGATTAAAGATTTGCGATTCGAGTTTTCAAATTACGTCAGCCGTTACGAACCGTGTCGTCATCGAGTAGGTTAAGGAAGGATTCGATTACAGACGAACTTTTGCGTAAAAAAATAAACTGTAGTTACGTAGATTTAATAAAATGATTGAATAAAATATGATTTTAAAAAAAAAAGAGGAGCGATTTCATATCCTTAAAATTTGATACGTAACGCTAAATTTAACCGGTACGGGTTAAATGACATCATCGAATGACTACGGCTGTTGATAGTTACGCAAAATTTAAAGCTAGTTAGATGCAGTTTATATTTGTAAAAGATGCCAAAAATCTGATTAATTAGCAATTTAAATGAAGAAAAGAGTAGAACATTTATTTACTTATCCAATGAATTCGACTGTTTTCTCCACTCTAACTCTGGTTCGCCAATAATCCCCTCATGGGTACTGTATGACGTCAGATAATCCCTTCGTTGATTATTAGCACGAGCGAACAGGAGCACTGCTCTGGCCTCATCCAGGATAATCCTAGTCGCGTCTGACGCCTAACTCATTCGTCCTGAAAACACACCATTAATCCCAAAATAATATTTTGATGGTTTTTGCTTACTCATTTGTTCCACTCATCTAGTTTTTTTTTTATTTTATTTTTATTTCTAAAGATATTAGTTCGTTTTGTCATTCGCTTATTAATCGTGTTAATTAAAGACGGCTTAAAGTATTCAATTTGTTTTTGCCAAGTTTCTTTGCAATTTATTTAATTCGTCGCTCTTTTTTTTTTCCTCTTTAGTTTTCCCCCGTCGCGCATCGTCCTCACGTCACTCCTAACCTTTAATTCCGACGACGGTCACTAGATGGCATTTTCCAATAAACGTCTTCTTTTGTTTGAACACAAGCATGGAAGTGTCGGGTAGTCGGTGCGATTGTTTTTTCTTTTTTCTCTTTTCGCCGCTTATTTTTACGATTTTAAAAATTACGACCCGGTAGAAAATTTAGACGGGATTAGGAATATAAATATATTTAAGCTAGAAGTTCGCTTAATAGATTGGAAAGATTGTTGGGCGTTTAGTTCTAAACAGTAGTTACGTCATTCGTTATAAATATATTTGATAAAGGAAAATTTGTATAAAAAAAAAAAAGTTTCGTCTTGGCTTTTCCGTCGTAAATAGGTTGTAGTTGCATAAGCAATTATTATTTAGAAATTGACGTTTGATTGATGGTAGCCTGGAAGGAACGGACGAGTAGCAAAGGAGTAGTGTAGTTATTAGGGACAATATTATCGAAAAATAAGACGATTTATAAGTAAAAAGTTGCAATTTGTTTAATGGGAGACATTCGTCAGTTAAGTTTTGCGTAGCCCATAGCAATTAATAGGTTAACCTTAGTTGGAGTGGTTGGCCCGTAAACGAAACGAAAGAGCTCGGAGGCTGCGGGGTGAAACAATTTCTTAGCGTCGGAGTAATTTCCGGTGGTCAGAAGAGTTTGTCGGAAAAGGAACCCAGTGGATCTTTTAACGTTTCTAAATTATTTCAGTAGTCAGTTAAAATCGGCCACAAGCAAAGTTCTTTAAAGTCTCATTATAAAATGTATCTTGGCGACGCACTCCCATCTGTTATGTAAAACACATTAGAAGACATACATTTTTGTTCATTGCAGCAAGACAGATAAGGATTTAAGTGGGGAATTTTGTGCTTCAGGCACACCATAACAACTTCCAGCCATTAAATAGTCCAGCGATAAACCATCAGTGAGACTACCGTCATGACATTCGCCACAACCATCTTTCACAGCTCGCCTCATAATGACTGGCGAGGTGTAACATACGACAAAATTTTCATTCACCTCTAGAGAGAAACTTTTTCATTTCACGTCTATTTGGTGACGATTCTCAGCCGTTCGAGGAACAAGTTCTCTGGATAAAGAGCCTGTCACTATCAATCCAGGCTTATCGGGTTTTGCCGTAGAGTCATTATTGGGAGATTACGGGTGGAAAGATTTGAATTTTAATGCTCAAGTCTGAGGGGCAAGTTGTGGTGGATATCACATCACCATGGCCATTTATGCAGTACCAGCTTATCAGAGGAACGAAATGTGACAATAGGAAATGGCAATGATTCAGAGCTACTTCGCCGTGAGGTATACTTCATTACGTGAACTTCTGCACTAATGGCGTACTTTTCTTTCTCCTTTCATTCCTTTATGATGTTAGGTTTAGAATGAAGTTGGACTCCTATCTCAAGGCAGCACACCCAACATTTGGAATCGTTAAAACTGGATAGTTTAAAATTAATGGCTTAGCCTGCTTTCAAATTCATCCATAAGTCTTATTTATCATTGGAGTCGGTCGTACTCCGTTACTTGGGGCAAAGAGGTTTTAGTGCGACAAAACGGTTTCGGGCACTTTTTCCGAGAGGAACATCAAAACTTTTGAATAACTCTTTTGCATAACAGCTAGTCAAAAATGGGTAAATTCCCCCATCGCTACATTTGCATAGACGGTGACCAAAAAGTGGCCGTAGGGTTGGTAGGAAAGAACACAATATCCATAGATAACATAGACGTAGATAGGCTATCCAGTCGCACCAAGGATAAAAATCCCGGCTTTCAATAATTGTACTTACTATCTGCATATTATCTGCATCGTTGTCGTAAAGAAACCAAATGTCTGTCCCTAGTCTGAAGATAGCAAACGGAAATATTACTTGTAATAGATTCAGTTTCCAGATAGCTTCTCTCTTGTTCTCTCCAAATAAAACCAAAGTAGCATCAAGTGAATGCTTTTACCACGACTCGAGAGACAAACTGAAAGATACTGATTTTTTTTAAACTATCGATGCAATTCTTACAATTATGGATTGTTACAACAGTGTTGTGACCGCTTGATACGCTCTCCTTTTCTCAAATAGGATATTTTACAACAGTTCATTAGTTTATTTTGATATATCGGGGATCTTTAACTTCTCAATGCAAATCTATATATTTGTATTGAGATAAAATTCGTACGAGCAAGCAAAGAAAAACATAATAAAAACACATCAGCTCTAAATGATTAGCGATGACGATTTTTCTACTAAGGAACAAACTCAGATTTATCAATGAGAAAGAAAGAGTAAAATACAGAATTAACGAACCTTTTCTTTACAAAGAATGATTAATAAAACAAGATGACCATTTGCTGAACGATGCGATGCAACATTAAATATGTCGCTGTAATGATTGCGACAGAGGTAGTTCTTTAAAGATATTTATTTATCGCTTGACGCTAGTTTTATTTAAATCTTTGATTTTCTATATTATTCTAGACCATGGTTATATAATTCGACTCTTTAATCGAGTTCACCATTAAAGAAATATGCAGGGATGAAAAGACTTTCTGCATGTTTATTCCCAGGTCTACTGTTTTAATTTATTAAGATGGTCAACAATTTTCTATCTTCTTGAAATCGTCGACTGTAAATAAGTTTAATGACGTAACGGAGCATCGTTAAAAACACGACACAAGTTAGGAATTTTATAAAAGTCGGAGTTAAGAACAGAATATTTGATTGGTGAAATGACGAAAGTTGAAAGATATTTTATCGCTGATTCGTTGTCTGTAAAGTGACACTACTAATCATTGTCACAATATTCTTCGGTGTTCGTAGGACAGCCAGTTTACAGAGGTTGCATTTGTGGTTCTTATATATTTCGTCCATCCCAAGATAATTAATTTCCGTAAGTTCGTTAGCAGACTTTATAAACCGTAAACGGAAGAAGCGGATCGATATTAACGCTTTTCCTTGCAAAACTTTGACCAATCTCCGTGGAGAATTAAGGGAATTGCATTCTTAGAATTTGTTTAGAACAGACCGAATCATTTTGTTGCTCAATACGCGTGTTTTTCCGGTAGCGTTCCCCAGACGTAAGCGATTCGCTAATTGTTTGTAGATCCCGAAGGCGAACGATCCATTCACCTGTTTATGTATCATCTCAGGCGATCGTGTTTCATCCTCTTTTCCCATTGAGAATTCCTAGCATGTAGTTTTATGACATTGCCAGCTTTAGTTGACAATCCCGAGCGAATCCTGTCCGCTGTCGGCAAATGGTGTGTAGCGATAGCCGTATTACAATAGCTGGGACTTTGGTTCATCACTTTTACTGCCTCTGCCAGACATATGATAGCTCTGTGGTTGCCAAGGTCGCTAAAAGTCCGTTTGTCGATTACATGATCGGACAGTTACGACCTTCTTACTAACTGCCGATTTTCTACCTGTAGTCTATCGTCCACCGATTGTGTTCCGAAAAAAGGATCTTTAAGAGGAATATCCGCAATCAGTCTCGGTTAAATTGACCGAGTAGCTTTTAAAAAGCTATCAGTGGGGTGGAGTTAGTAGAAAGTCTCGATACGCGTCCTTTTCTCTCTCGTTCTCGCTCTCTCTCTCTAAGCTGTCCTTTCATCGTTCTGTATTGTCAAATGTCCGGCTTAGATTAATACTGTCCTTGGGAAAAGGATAGGAACGCGATCGTCATTTGTAATCCGCATCACTCATCCAGTGGCCTGTTTAACTTTGACCGGTGGAACAGTCCTGAGTCAACATCGGTGTCGTGTAGCTATAAATTCACCGTCCCTTTCTATTAAGAGATTACAGGAATCGCCATGCATTCCATACATCACCGACGTTTCAATGGAATGTGCAAAGAAGTCCAAAATAATTTAACTTCTTCCTCCTCCTTCATTTATCCCACTAATACGCCAGAGAAGTTTTAACTACCCTTCTACAAAGTGTAGTACCTTTGTAAACGACAAAATTTCTACATAACTTTTCTTATAAATCCTTCTCTTTCCCGATTAATTCTTTACGCAAAAGAAAGAGAATAAAAATTATTTAACAAGTTCTTTCTTTTTATTTTAACGTTTCTTCCATAAAAATATATCTCGCTTCGAAACTATTATATAATATTTTTTAGTTATAATATTCCTAACTTCTCACAAGAAATAATATACTTAAACGGGCGAGAAATATATCTCAGTAGCAAAATACGTACGCGAAACTTCCGATATTTAAATTTGTTTTTCCAGAAAATCGCATCATATCCACAGCCATATTTATTTATTTATGCGGCCAACTGAGCATTTCCGTTTACTATATCAGACATTCTTATAGGCTACGTGTTATTGCCGTATAGTGTCGAGTGTTTATTCGCGAATTATCTTCTTTCAGATAATTCAAAATAGTTCTTTTTAAGTTGTATTTAATTCAAATCAAACTTTACGATTTCAAAAATTATAAATCAATCGAATAAATTCCCGGATAAATGTTTTTAATTTAAAAGAATGCGAATCTTTAAGCACGTCCTTGACGTCGGGTGAGTTTAAACAAGCGTTATACAAGAAGCCTAATAAGAAAACTTTCGATGAATTTAACTAAATAAAAGATTAATATGACATTAATTATTTTATTAAGTCGGTAATTGATACGAGAGAATTTACACTTTTCCTCAAAACACTAGTTTTTTTTTTTTGTTTTTTTTTATTAAAAAAATATTAAAATTTCACCTATTATCTATTCTTATTTTCTTAAAATATTTATTATTAACAGCGAATTAAGTCATAGTAACGACTCGAAACAATAGCCTGGTCATTAAAAGTAACAAATGGGCGATTATTATTCTATACGACATCGAGCGAATTAAGCGACGTGTAGGGAAGAAATATCGAAAAACGGCGAGAATAGGTCAATTCGGCGGTTTATGACGATTTCTGGATTGGGAGAGAAGTACTGTCCGAGGGGGACAAGCGCTCCTTTCAAGATTTATGTGGGTCTATTTACGGGATGCTTTCCTCTGGGCCACGAGATTGTAACCTACAATACCTGGCAACCACCGCATTTCGCTTTTATAATTTAGCTTACGCGCTTCACAAATGCGTTTTTACCTCTTATGATGAATGCTCTCGAAGCTAAAATTAATAGGCCTATGATATATTGTTTAATTCGTCGGCTCTCATTATAAACAGAAAAAAAAAATTATATGAATATATAATTCAAATATAAAACTATCGTTAATATTATAAGGAATAAACTTATTAATTTTTACTTAATGGATATACTTTCCCAGTAAGAAGAAGAAGAAGAAGAAAAAAAAAATCCAATAACCTGTTTTCCAAGTCTAAGAATTATTCTTTTATATTATAATTAAACTTATAAATTATATGAGATTTATATACCTGTATACTGATCACAATGGGATAAATAGCATTAATTTGATAAGAAAATTCTCAGATTTTCTTAAATTTTACATATACTGTAAGTTCTGAGAAGGTATCGCTATTATTATTTATTTTCGTTTTAAACAACGTTTCGGTATTGGCCTACGTAATTATCGGTTAAAATGAATGGATTATAATAAACTTAAGTCAGCGATTAATATCAAACCATAAGATAAATATATTAATAAGTAGGCCTAGTTGCGAGAGAGCGCCAACAAATATGAAAAAAGGTGACAAGGAAGAAGTTAGAAACTCGTATTTCTTTACGATTGGTTTAAAATATATTTCCGGTTTTATACATTCTGAATAAAGAAATACAGCAGTGATGATATAAAAGTAATTCGGCATAAGAAATGCATTTAATTTAATATATTAACACTATGAAACGATATTATTAAACTTAAAGGACGGCAGAAATCGTGAGTATAATGATTTATTAAAATTAATTTATTTATATTTTAAATTATAAAAGTTAAAAATGTAAATTGTTATAGGAAAAAGTTACCCACTTCAGTTTTTCCAGATAATGATTCGGGTTTATTCTAGCAAAAAAAGAAATAAGATTTAGTTTCTTATTAATGAAGTTATCATTATAAACTATGTGGATTGGCAAATTTATGTTCTTTATCAATCTCGATATTGAAGGAGAAATTAAACTATGGTAAAATTTTTATCATTTATTAATTGATTCGATCAGTTAGATTCGATTTATTGATTAATAAACAAATCACCGTTTCGAAAAGTTTACACAATCTAATTGATCTTTTCAATTTGTTTAATTACTACAATTGTGGTTTTGCAATTATTAGAAAATTAGAAAAGTCTATTTTTACGAAATTGTCTTCTCGTAAAATAATCTACTTTTACGAGAAAATTTTCAGTCATTTTTTCCCTCTTTCTTCTTCTTTTTCTCATTCCAACTGAAATAATTTTATAAATTGATTTTAGTACACAAAAAAAATTGCTTTATAATTTAACTATTTCAATACCTTGTATTATTTTTAAAATCTTAAAATAAGCCTTAGTGGTTAAGCCATCAGAAAACTCTCATAAAAAGGTAGTTACGGTCTACGGGTTTCTTTTTCTTTTTCCTATTATACATAATTAATAAATATTTTTGTAAATATATCTATAAATTTGTTTTGTTTTTTTTTTGAAACTCTTCGTCAGATAGTAATTTTAAATTGGCCGATTTTAAACGGATAAACACAAAATAAACATAAATTATTAGTCTAATTCGAGCGAATCTGTTGTTAAATATTTTCATAGAAAAAAAGAAAATAATAATAATGGAATCAATTTTTCGTTCGGGATTTTTAATTTACAATTAACGTATGCATTCAATGGTAATTTGTATTAACGTTCTTCGGGGTGTTCGTTTTAAAGTTACATCCCAATGCGGTTTTATTGGACTGGCGATATAGATCTATTCTTGTAATGATAAGGTCCATACATACCGCCGTGCCCGTGGACAAAATGTCGATAATCCAGGGATTTTAGAGAAAAGTCCTTTCTTTCAGCTCGGAGGGCTTCTTTCGTGTTTCTATCCTCCATTGAGTTCGTCCATTTTACGAATACGGACTAGAATATAGATAAATTATTACAATCGTTATCCAATATAACGTAGAAAATTTTTACCGACGGAATTGCTTTCAATTAAGCGCATTTAAATAATGATATTCGATGAATAATGTAAAAAAATTTTTTACATAGAGTTCCAATCGGGATTTTATGCGCGCTTCAGGCACACAGGGTTGTTTTTAGAAGAAATGTTGTTAAATGAAGTGAATATTGGTAAAGTATTGCTGTATTGATTGTTATGATGGCGAAAGAAACTTCCAAGAGGAAACGCTTGCTTTCTTTTTTTTTTTTTCTTTTTTTATGATTGACAAATCGCTTATTTGCATCCACTTTCTGACAGCAGCCTTTCAATTAGCCTGAGCGTCGTCAGAATGTCCAAATGACGCATTCTTTGCAAAGCTTATCGGAAATGAAAATCGTCATCCTTCGAAAAAAAAAAAAAAAAAATAGGTTTTAGCTGGATTTTGTCGTAAAATCACGTTTGAATCAATTCATTTTGCCAGCCGAAAGAAATATTTTCATTTATTTATAACTTCCCATCGCCAAATACTAGAAATATTATGTTTGTTTATGAAGTAACTAAACAAAATACACCATCAACAAGTTTGTATTGGTTTTTAAACAAATAAGAAATATCGGAATAACTTTTATAACATCCGTTATTATATCTAGGATACGGTTTGAATTATTTATTGAATAATCATGCCGGTGACAATATATTTTCCAATAGATCTTTTTTTTTTTCAAATTAACCTATTTCAAAAATTCAAAATGGTAAATACATCATAAAAAAAATAGATATTTTACCGAATGAAAATTTTAAAAGAATAATTTATATAGTACTGTACATACTTATAGATTAGCCTATATTTTATAAATTTACTTCGATTTTTTTACGTATAAAATCTAATTTTCAAATGTTTAGGGCTTATATACCTAATCAGATATTGAAAATAAACAAGTGAATTACTACGAAAAGAGGAAAATAATTCTAAAAGAGAACAATAAAAAGAAAAAATAAATAAGTAAATTATGATTTTTTAATGTAAAATAATTATATAAATAGCGAAATAATTTTTTTTAATAATAATAAGAAAAAAAAAACGATAAATCAGTTGCGAAAAAGTCAATAATAACGTATGAATATTGTCGCGGTGTTATCATTAATCAAGGTCAATAGGTAGATACCAGAAAGTAAAACTAACGAACTGTACAGACTTATTTGTGATAAGTGACAAATTATTGTTTATTTTCTAATGTTAAGACAGTAATTCAACGATCTACACGTTAAGATAATAAAGCAGAATATAAAACGATGCAGTTTTATTTTACAATGGCACGTTTTTGCCAGCGATGTATTCGATTCGAAAGCAGACAAAAACGAGGAAACGAAACATAAAAGTTGTTAATTGGACAAAGCAGAAGCGTTCAGGCCTCGAAAAGAAAAATCGCTTGATAAGTTGTTTCGGGTTGAAATGCGATTTTTGTTTTAATTAACGGTACCTGCAGGAACCAAGGGGCGATGGAGATCATCGCTCATGCCTACAAGACATCAGACAAAACTGTGAGTTTTTGTTTATGTATCAAAAACACTTCTCTCTACACTCGAAATGAATTATTCGAGCGGAAAATCTCCACTTCCGGCAAAATTCCCCAATCTAATAACGTCGGGTCGTATCCTAATCCGTTTAATCTAAAGCAAAATCCGGTCCCGTTTCGAGCGCGAAATAAAGGAGGGAGAAAGAAAAAAAGCCGTTAAGGTGCGATGGAGGTATAATTATTTACGGTACGGACATTTAATATAAACATTTACAGGAATGTTAATTGATACTGTAAGATAAGCTGCAACATCCATAACGTTTTCTAAGCCGGCAGCAGATTCTCAGATCAGATTTCCATTTTATATCATATAGTCGGAGCAATCCGATATTCCGAATACCTAGCGTGTAGGCGAATTAATCGAAAGATGGGAAAAGTCGTCGTCGAAGGAAATTCTTTAATTCCCATTCGTTGGGGTTTGCGCCACAAAGGCTTAATCGGCCGTGGGAAAAACCGCTAATTCCACTTGTTTATCGTTATGGATCGGAACATTCCGCAGACCGAATATATTGAGCTAACGGTAATTTGGTTTAAAAAGAATAAGAACGAAAGTAAAAGGAAGAGAAAAAAGTATAGTGTCGACGGGAGTGTGCATCCCGATGTTGCTTTTAAAAACGCGAATGCCGTAGTGAATGACGTCTGCCTGCCATAACATTTATCATTAAAAGAGAGAGTGGTGGCTAACACCACCCCGGTTCGTTTGTCGCTCACCTGCCATTAGAGGGCGCGCCAACACAACAGGGGAGGTGATCGGCGCCGTCTTCATCCGCGCGCACTTCGGTCCGGATAACGGGCGACTTTGTCTTCTTCCAACGACCATCTTGGGCCGAAACGTCCGAATTATAACGAATGCACGTGTACTACGTCACCGCATATTATCCGGCCTGTCTGTGACGTCACGGCTGGGCGTCTATCCCACCCGCACTCATTGCGCTTGCGCGATAGTACAAGGTGTCGTTATGTGTGGTGAGGTCGGCACAGTCAACAAGGCGTCATGGTTCGAACTCGTCACTGCTAAGAGGGACAGGGTGGGACATGGTTTCCGCGTGGTCCACGTAAACATCGATACAATCACATCACCATCCGACTCAGCATGGATTTTCAGTCGGCGATGGAGACGTTCGCAGAAGCTTGGGTGGCTGCGAACACCCAAACACCGTTGACAGAAGCAGCTGAAGCTCAGGTTTGTTCAAGGACTAACCTGAATAACCCTCAAGAACTAGTGAGTAGATATGTAGTTAGTAAGACGTCTTTAGTCTTGTAGATACGCTTAGATCGCTGCTTGTAGGCCTGACTTGATATTGTGTTGCCCGGCTCGAAAATAGCTAGGTCAAGTTGTTGTTACCGCAGCAGGGGTGTCTCTTCGCCTGTCTCTCTCTCTGCTCTCGATTTGGGCGGAGTTTTTAAGCTTGTAAATATCCGACTTCGATTGGCAAATAAACAGCCCGAGAAACAGACATCACGCTTTATTGTGCCCGATATCCTGGGCGTTAGATTACTGCCTTCGCACGGATCAGATGTGTCGTGGACGAACGCCGAAATCTTTGTTGTTGTTCGTCTTAACGTTAAGCCGTGGATCGAGATTACCGACTGTTGGATGTCGATTCAAATTGGCCGAGTGGCCCCGCCGTATCAATCCCCCTTCGATCCGGGCTCGAAAAAGTCGATGGTGGATGGGAAAATCGTTATTTATCGATATAAATCCGCCGATTAAGCAGAATTTTTCATTTAGGGACCTACCAGGCGATTCGCTGCTCGCCGAACATCTCAACTGCCTTCGCTTGCTGTTGGTCGTCGGCTTCGCCTGTCCAATGTCCACGTGTGTTTCCGTACGAACGTGGATCGAAACGATTTTATCTCTCTCCGTGCACACTTTGTCCTTTCTTAACCTCTTCACGCTTCTTTAACGTGTCGTACGTCGAAAAATTAAATCACCGACTGTAATTAACGCGTTTTTCGCCCTTCTAACCGTTTGTTATGAGTTAGCTAATAAAATTATCCGGAGATTATCGAAGATTAGTTTTGTATGCTAGATGTGAGCATGCAGTTTTGTCTTTTCGTTTCTCCTATCTCTACCGGCGTATTAATAATCCCTAACTAAATATACCTTTTTCTATATCCTTATCCGTCATCTGTTGTCTGTTTTTTGTTATGTTTCCATAGCCGGGTTTTGATTAAAAAAAACTTTTTATATATTTTTAATCTGATTAAATTCAAGCGTTACATTCTAGAACAGGCCTCCACTTTTCCTTCTTAACGTTTTGAAATCTTTAAATTTATTGATCTGATTGATTGTTACAACTCGATGTTTTGCCAATTATTAATTATATATGCAACAATTACATGCAAGGACGTCAACTTTTCCGCTTTACATTTAATTCTAAAAAAGTAGTTTCATGGTCACTTAATGCTGATCTGATATCACGAAATATAAGTGTGTTCCACACGAAAATCTAGAAGTTTAAATTTGCTTAATTAATTCCTTCAGCAAATTCCCTATTATGTTTTCATTCTTACGTTCTTGATTTCATAACATACTTTTTTTTTTTTTTTTAGGCCTTTATATACAAGTTCTGCTCTTAACTAACTGATGTAAGATAATTCTAGTTTTAAAATATATTTTAATGATATTTCATAAGGTAAAAGGATACATTTGAAAGTTAAATAGTACTCTTAGGATTAATTTGTATGTTGTTAATCTGTGATTAATAAAACGATTTAACTGTAAAATTAAAGACTCAATTTATATATATCAAAAGACCATTATGAGATGGAAATAATAGCTTCGTTTTTGTTGCCATTTTAAGAAAAAAAAAATTCTCAGCAAGCTAAGTAAGTTCGGAGAATACAATTGAACTCCTTAGTGTGAGAGCATATAGCANTAAAGATTAAAGATGTAAAAATATAAATATGTTACATTTTAAAGTGTGTTTTTTTAAAATACATATGAGAGATCAGAAATAAGAGAATTATAATGAAAAAATTTCTCATCATACTCTCTATTCTATTGTTTTTATTGTTCGAATTTATAACTGGAAGTTTGTCTTATATAAAAGAGTAAAATATTTATAATCACGTTTGGTTGTTTGTCTGAATTTTAAGATATTTAAATTGAAAAAGTAAAACGTATCAATTTTATATTTCTAGAAGTTTTACAACTATTATAAATTTATAAATGACAAATATACAGTAACTACGCACTTTATATATATGTTTACAGATTTAAACACAATTATAAACGATACAGTAATTAAAAATGTTGTCATGTGGAAATTAAATTTATATAAATCAAATAAGTTTCTTTGTTAATTATTGACTTTTGTAACTCATAAAAATTTATTTATGCAAAATTTATTTTTAGTTTCTAGTATTTTCCTTTATTTTCAAAAGTTATTTTCATCTTCTTTTAATAAATTTAACATATTAATAAAGTATTTACAATATACTTCTTCAGTAGCTAAGAGACCTGTGGTTTAATGTAGTCAAGAAGCGGACAAATTTTCGAGTTATTTTAATGCTTTTATTATTGTTTAGCAAAATGCCTGTATTTGAATTTTTAAAAGTAAAATTGTAATTATTCCAATTTTAATTTTTATTTATTTACATATACAGAAATTGAGTATTTAAAGACAACTGAAGTGAAGTTACCGGAGGTTTTCCGTACGATATTAATCGTTAAAGATTTTCTTAATTTTGTTATATAAAACTAGAAAGTTTTAAAAATGACTTTTACATAAAACATAACTGGTATTAAATTTCTTGGGACTGAGATCAATTAAATCGTTTCTCCAGGCTCAGCTCGCCCAGTAATACATCCTCAACAATTAATATAATGAGAATCATATTTCATTCAAGTAAATAATTAAAATAATTCACCCGAAGTTCTTGGGTTAGAAGAATTAACGTGAAATCATAGAAATTAACAGAAAAATCCATCTCTAAGTAAAGAAAACACCGCAAGAGTCGCTACGGAACAGAATGGGAATGCGGCTATAGAGGGCCTTTGGGTTTTAAAGACCCAAAGGCCCTCTTTAGCTGAGAGGAGAAGAGAAAGAAACTGCAAGATGAACGATTACAGTAATTCTTGCAACAGGCCTTTCAAAAATTGTCAACTACAGTATACTCGTTTAGCTTAATGAACGCTATAAATAGACTTATAAAACATAACTATACATTGGCAGTAGCGCTTTATGTCTTCTAAAGACTATAGCTAGCTTACTTCACGCCTTTCATATATTACATTATAAATATTATAGTAGAAATTTACATATCGATTAAAGATTTGCGATTCGAGTTTTCAAATTACGTCAGCCGTTACGAACCGTGTCGTCATCGAGTAGGTTAAGGAAGGATTCGATTACAGACGAACTTTTGCGTAAAAAAATAAACTGTAGTTACGTAGATTTAATAAAATGATTGAATAAAATATGATTTAAAAAAAAGAGGAGCGATTTCATATCCTTAAAATTTGATACGTAACGCTAAATTTAACCGGTACGGGTTAAATGACATCATCGAATGACTACGGCTGTTGATAGTTACGCAAAATTTAAAGCTAGTTAGATGCAGTTTATATTTGTAAAAGATGCCAAAAATCTGATTAATTAGCAATTTAAATGAAGAAAAGAGTAGAACATTTATTTACTTATCCAATGAATTCGACTGTTTTCTCCACTCTAACTCTGGTTCGCCAATAATCCCCTCATGGGTACTGTATGACGTCAGATAATCCCTTCGTTGATTATTAGCACGAGCGAACAGGAGCACTGCTCTGGCCTCATCCAGGATAATCCTAGTCGCGTCTGACGCCTAACTCATTCGTCCTGAAAACACACCATTAATCCCAAAATAATATTTTGATGGTTTTTGCTTACTCATTTGTTCCACTCATCTAGTTTTTTTTTTATTTTATTTTTATTTTTAAAGATATTAGTTCGTTTTGTCATTCGCTTATTAATCGTGTTAATTAAAGACGGCTTAAAGTATTCAATTTGTTTTTGCCAAGTTTCTTTGCAATTTATTTAATTCGTCGCTCTTTTTTTTTTCCTCTTTAGTTTTCCCCCGTCGCGCATCGTCCTCACGTCACTCCTAACCTTTAATTCCGACGACGGTCACTAGATGGCATTTTCCAATAAACGTCTTCTTTTGTTTGAACACAAGCATGGAAGTGTCGGGTAGTCGGTGCGATTGTTTTTTCTTTTTTCTCTTTTCGCCGCTTATTTTTACGATTTTAAAAATTACGACCCGGTAGAAAATTTAGACGGGATTAGGAATATAAATATATTTAAGCTAGAAGTTCGCTTAATAGATTGGAAAGATTGTTGGGCGTTTAGTTCTAAACAGTAGTTACGTCATTCGTTATAAATATATTTGATAAAGGAAAATTTGTATAAAAAAAAAAAAGTTTCGTCTTGGCTTTTCCGTCGTAAATAGGTTGTAGTTGCATAAGCAATTATTATTTAGAAATTGACGTTTGATTGATGGTAGCCTGGAAGGAACGGACGAGTAGCAAAGGAGTAGTGTAGTTATTAGGGACAATATTATCGAAAAATAAGACGATTTATAAGTAAAAAGTTGCAATTTGTTTAATGGGAGACATTCGTCAGTTAAGTTTTGCGTAGCCCATAGCAATTAATAGGTTAACCTTAGTTGGAGTGGTTGGCCCGTAAACGAAACGAAAGAGCTCGGAGGCTGCGGGGTGAAACAATTTCTTAGCGTCGGAGTAATTTCCGGTGGTCAGAAGAGTTTGTCGGAAAAGGAACCCAGTGGATCTTTTAACGTTTCTAAATTATTTCAGTAGTCAGTTAAAATCGGCCACAAGCAAAGTTCTTTAAAGTCTCATTATAAAATGTATCTTGGCGACGCACTCCCATCTGTTATGTAAAACACATTAGAAGACATACATTTTTGTTCATTGCAGCAAGACAGATAAGGATTTAAGTGGGGAATTTTGTGCTTCAGGCACACCATAACAACTTCCAGCCATTAAATAGTCCAGCGATAAACCATCAGTGAGACTACCGTCATGACATTCGCCACAACCATCTTTCACAGCTCGCCTCATAATGACTGGCGAGGTGTAACATACGACAAAATTTTCATTCACCTCTAGAGAGAAACTTTTTCATTTCACGTCTATTTGGTGACGATTCTCAGCCGTTCGAGGAACAAGTTCTCTGGATAAAGAGCCTGTCACTATCAATCCAGGCTTATCGGGTTTTGCCGTAGAGTCATTATTGGGAGATTACGGGTGGAAAGATTTGAATTTTAATGCTCAAGTCTGAGGGGCAAGTTGTGGTGGATATCACATCACCATGGCCATTTATGCAGTACCAGCTTATCAGAGGAACGAAATGTGACAATAGGAAATGGCAATGATTCAGAGCTACTTCGCCGTGAGGTATACTTCATTACGTGAACTTCTGCACTAATGGCGTACTTTTCTTTCTCCTTTCATTCCTTTATGATGTTAGGTTTAGAATGAAGTTGGACTCCTATCTCAAGGCAGCACACCCAACATTTGGAATCGTTAAAACTGGATAGTTTAAAATTAATGGCTTAGCCTGCTTTCAAATTCATCCATAAGTCTTATTTATCATTGGAGTCGGTCGTACTCCGTTACTTGGGGCAAAGAGGTTTTAGTGCGACAAAACGGTTTCGGGCACTTTTTCCGAGAGGAACATCAAAACTTTTGAATAACTCTTTTGCATAACAGCTAGTCAAAAATGGGTAAATTCCCCCATCGCTACATTTGCATAGACGGTGACCAAAAAGTGGCCGTAGGGTTGGTAGGAAAGAACACAATATCCATAGATAACATAGACGTAGATAGGCTATCCAGTCGCACCAAGGATAAAAATCCCGGCTTTCAATAATTGTACTTACTATCTGCATATTATCTGCATCGTTGTCGTAAAGAAACCAAATGTCTGTCCCTAGTCTGAAGATAGCAAACGGAAATATTACTTGTAATAGATTCAGTTTCCAGATAGCTTCTCTCTTGTTCTCTCCAAATAAAACCAAAGTAGCATCAAGTGAATGCTTTTACCACGACTCGAGAGACAAACTGAAAGATACTGATTTTTTTTAAACTATCGATGCAATTCTTACAATTATGGATTGTTACAACAGTGTTGTGACCGCTTGATACGCTCTCCTTTTCTCAAATAGGATATTTTACAACAGTTCATTAGTTTATTTTGATATATCGGGGATCTTTAACTTCTCAATGCAAATCTATATATTTGTATTGAGATAAAATTCGTACGAGCAAGCAAAGAAAAACATAATAAAAACACATCAGCTCTAAATGATTAGCGATGACGATTTTTCTACTAAGGAACAAACTCAGATTTATCAATGAGAAAGAAAGAGTAAAATACAGAATTAACGAACCTTTTCTTTACAAAGAATGATTAATAAAACAAGATGACCATTTGCTGAACGATGCGATGCAACATTAAATATGTCGCTGTAATGATTGCGACAGAGGTAGTTCTTTAAAGATATTTATTTATCGCTTGACGCTAGTTTTATTTAAATCTTTGATTTTCTATATTATTCTAGACCATGGTTATATAATTCGACTCTTTAATCGAGTTCACCATTAAAGAAATATGCAGGGATGAAAAGACTTTCTGCATGTTTATTCCCAGGTCTACTGTTTTAATTTATTAAGATGGTCAACAATTTTCTATCTTCTTGAAATCGTCGACTGTAAATAAGTTTAATGACGTAACGGAGCATCGTTAAAAACACGACACAAGTTAGGAATTTTATAAAAGTCGGAGTTAAGAACAGAATATTTGATTGGTGAAATGACGAAAGTTGAAAGATATTTTATCGCTGATTCGTTGTCTGTAAAGTGACACTACTAATCATTGTCACAATATTCTTCGGTGTTCGTAGGACAGCCAGTTTACAGAGGTTGCATTTGTGGTTCTTATATATTTCGTCCATCCCAAGATAATTAATTTCCGTAAGTTCGTTAGCAGACTTTATAAACCGTAAACGGAAGAAGCGGATCGATATTAACGCTTTTCCTTGCAAAACTTTGACCAATCTCCGTGGAGAATTAAGGGAATTGCATTCTTAGAATTTGTTTAGAACAGACCGAATCATTTTGTTGCTCAATACGCGTGTTTTTCCGGTAGCGTTCCCCAGACGTAAGCGATTCGCTAATTGTTTGTAGATCCCGAAGGCGAACGATCCATTCACCTGTTTATGTATCATCTCAGGCGATCGTGTTTCATCCTCTTTTCCCATTGAGAATTCCTAGCATGTAGTTTTATGACATTGCCAGCTTTAGTTGACAATCCCGAGCGAATCCTGTCCGCTGTCGGCAAATGGTGTGTAGCGATAGCCGTATTACAATAGCTGGGACTTTGGTTCATCACTTTTACTGCCTCTGCCAGACATATGATAGCTCTGTGGTTGCCAAGGTCGCTAAAAGTCCGTTTGTCGATTACATGATCGGACAGTTACGACCTTCTTACTAACTGCCGATTTTCTACCTGTAGTCTATCGTCCACCGATTGTGTTCCGAAAAAAGGATCTTTAAGAGGAATATCCGCAATCAGTCTCGGTTAAATTGACCGAGTAGCTTTTAAAAAGCTATCAGTGGGGTGGAGTTAGTAGAAAGTCTCGATACGCGTCCTTTTCTCTCTCGTTCTCGCTCTCTCTCTCTAAGCTGTCCTTTCATCGTTCTGTATTGTCAAATGTCCGGCTTAGATTAATACTGTCCTTGGGAAAAGGATAGGAACGCGATCGTCATTTGTAATCCGCATCACTCATCCAGTGGCCTGTTTAACTTTGACCGGTGGAACAGTCCTGAGTCAACATCGGTGTCGTGTAGCTATAAATTCACCGTCCCTTTCTATTAAGAGATTACAGGAATCGCCATGCATTCCATACATCACCGACGTTTCAATGGAATGTGCAAAGAAGTCCAAAATAATTTAACTTCTTCCTCCTCCTTCATTTATCCCACTAATACGCCAGAGAAGTTTTAACTACCCTTCTACAAAGTGTAGTACCTTTGTAAACGACAAAATTTCTACATAACTTTTCTTATAAATCCTTCTCTTTCCCGATTAATTCTTTACGCAAAAGAAAGAGAATAAAAATTATTTAACAAGTTCTTTCTTTTTATTTTAACGTTTCTTCCATAAAAATATATCTCGCTTCGAAACTATTATATAATATTTTTTAGTTATAATATTCCTAACTTCTCACAAGAAAAAATATACTTAAACGGGCGAGAAATATATCTCAGTAGCAAAATACGTACGCGAAACTTCCGATATTTAAATTTGTTTTTCCAGAAAATCGCATCATATCCACAGCCATATTTATTTATTTATGCGGCCAACTGAGCATTTCCGTTTACTATATCAGACATTCTTATAGGCTACGTGTTATTGCCGTATAGTGTCGAGTGTTTATTCGCGAATTATCTTCTTTCAGATAATTCAAAATAGTTCTTTTTAAGTTGTATTTAATTCAAATCAAACTTTACGATTTCAAAAATTATAAATCAATCGAATAAATTCCCGGATAAATGTTTTTAATTTAAAAGAATGCGAATCTTTAAGCACGTCCTTGACGTCGGGTGAGTTTAAACAAGCGTTATACAAGAAGCCTAATAAGAAAACTTTCGATGAATTTAACTAAATAAAAGATTAATATGACATTAATTATTTTATTAAGTCGGTAATTGATACGAGAGAATTTACACTTTTCCTCAAAACACTNTTAAATAAAAATATATTAAAATCAATTTATGCATTACATCAAAATAATAATAACATTTTTTAAATTAGCTTTAATTTTGGATAGTAAAAAGGAAGCAGATATTCAGAATTTGTGGAGAAGGTTATTGAGTCCAGATCATAAAATTATTGTAAGTATTATTTAAATATTATGACTATATAAAAGTACTATAAGAACAGTTTTTTAGATACAAAAGTCTTGTTTTATACTTAAAAAGAATACTACTATCATTAAAAAATTATAATAGTATGTTTATTACATCTACAATATTTTTGGGAAAATCTTGATTTGCAATTCTGTTAATTTCTCTCACAGAGAAATAACATTTCAAGAAGCTCTTTAGATGAGTGTGTTGAAGTTTCATTTTTAAACTTTATTATATTTAAAATGATTTTATTTGTAAACAAACTAAGATTAATAAAATAGTACTTAATAAAATGTTAACTAAATAGCAACGCCATATATAAAATAAAAATAAATTGTTAATCATAATTAACACAAATTATTTATACTACTGATTAATGTTCAAATTATGTTCATTAACCCCAGACTTCTTATGGTGATCGACCAATGTCAAGAGTTACACCCCTGGATCTAACTCATTATGAATCTAACATTTCTTATTTAAAATTGGAATAGGAATCAAAATAGATTATTATTATGTTAATGACCAAAATATGAAAGTATTTGCTGGTTTGCTGATCAGTCAAAGGCAGGTTTTTGTAATGCTTTAATGTAATGTATTTTGTAATGACAAAAACTAGAGATTATTGCATGAATGAATTAAAGTTTTTATTTGTATATTGCTTTTACAAAAATTAAGTTAAAGTAACAATGTAATACAACATTTTCAATGTTGTATTATCATTTTAATTTCATTTGTATGAATGTGTTCAGAAAGAGAGACTAAGTTAAAAATTAATTTAATTGAAATTTATTTTCTTGAAATGAAAATATTTTGCTTATGCTTTTAGTGTTTGAAATGAATTTTGCAAACATATTCTGATGCACTTCTTTTACAGTTGTAATTTATTTCTTTGATTCTAAATATGTTTAATATACTGTATTGTTTGATAAAAAATTGCCAGGAAAAAAATTTAAGAAAATTCTTAGAAAAGACAATTCAAAAACTGTTTAAGAATGTTTTAAGAAAACAATACTGTTATTTTCTTAAAATATTTATTATTAACAGCGAATTAAGTCATAGTAACGACTCGAAACAATAGCCTGGTCATTAAAAGTAACAAATGGGCGATTATTATTCTATACGACATCGAGCGAATTAAGCGACGTGTAGGGAAGAAATATCGAAAAACGGCGAGAATAGGTCAATTCGGCGGTTTATGACGATTTCTGGATTGGGAGAGAAGTACTGTCCGAGGGGGACAAGCGCTCCTTTCAAGATTTATGTGGGTCTATTTACGGGATGCTTTCCTCTGGGCCACGAGATTGTAACCTACAATACCTGGCAACCACCGCATTTCGCTTTTATAATTTAGCTTACGCGCTTCACAAATGCGTTTTTACCTCTTATGATGAATGCTCTCGAAGCTAAAATTAATAGGCCTATGATATATTGTTTAATTCGTCGGCTCTCATTATAAACAGAAAAAAAAAAATTATATGAATATATAATTCAAATATAAAACTATCGTTAATATTATAAGGAATAAACTTATTAATTTTTACTTAATGGATATACTTTCCCAGTAAGAAGAAGAAGAAGAAGAAAAAAAAAATCCAATAACCTGTTTTCCAAGTCTAAGAATTATTCTTTTATATTATAATTAAACTTATAAATTATATGAGATTTATATACCTGTATACTGATCACAATGGGATAAATAGCATTAATTTGATAAGAAAATTCTCAGATTTTCTTAAATTTTACATATACTGTAAGTTCTGAGAAGGTATCGCTATTATTATTTATTTTCGTTTTAAACAACGTTTCGGTATTGGCCTACGTAATTATCGGTTAAAATGAATGGATTATAATAAACTTAAGTCAGCGATTAATATCAAACCATAAGATAAATATATTAATAAGTAGGCCTAGTTGCGAGAGAGCGCCAACAAATATGAAAAAAGGTGACAAGGAAGAAGTTAGAAACTCGTATTTCTTTACGATTGGTTTAAAATATATTTCCGGTTTTATACATTCTGAATAAAGAAATACAGCAGTGATGATATAAAAGTAATTCGGCATAAGAAATGCATTTAATTTAATATATTAACACTATGAAACGATATTATTAAACTTAAAGGACGGCAGAAATCGTGAGTATAATGATTTATTAAAATTAATTTATTTATATTTTAAATTATAAAAGTTAAAAATGTAAATTGTTATAGGAAAAAGTTACCCACTTCAGTTTTTCCAGATAATGATTCGGGTTTATTCTAGCAAAAAAAGAAATAAGATTTAGTTTCTTATTAATGAAGTTATCATTATAAACTATGTGGATTGGCAAATTTATGTTCTTTATCAATCTCGATATTGAAGGAGAAATTAAACTATGGTAAAATTTTTATCATTTATTAATTGATTCGATCAGTTAGATTCGATTTATTGATTAATAAACAAATCACCGTTTCGAAAAGTTTACACAATCTAATTGATCTTTTCAATTTGTTTAATTACTACAATTGTGGTTTTGCAATTATTAGAAAATTAGAAAAGTCTATTTTTACGAAATTGTCTTCTCGTAAAATAATCTACTTTTACGAGAAAATTTTCAGTCATTTTTTCCCTCTTTCTTCTTCTTTTTCTCATTCCAACTGAAATAATTTTATAAATTGATTTTAGTACACAAAAAAAATTGCTTTATAATTTAACTATTTCAATACCTTGTATTATTTTTAAAATCTTAAAATAAGCCTTAGTGGTTAAGCCATCAGAAAACTCTCATAAAAAGGTAGTTACGGTCTACGGGTTTCTTTTTCTTTTTCCTATTATACATAATTAATAAATATTTTTGTAAATATATCTATAAATTTGTTTTGTTTTTTTTTTTTGAAACTCTTCGTCAGATAGTAATTTTAAATTGGCCGATTTTAAACGGATAAACACAAAATAAACATAAATTATTAATCTAATTCGAGCGAATCTGTTGTTAAATATTTTCATAGAAAAAAAGAAAATAATAATAATGGAATCAATTTTTCGTTCGGGATTTTTAATTTACAATTAACGTATGCATTCAATGGTAATTTGTATTAACGTTCTTCGGGTGTTCGTTTTAAAGTTACATCCCAATGCGGTTTTATTGGACTGGCGATATAGATCTATTCTTGTAATGATAAGGTCCATACATACCGCCGTGCCCGTGGACAAAATGTCGATAATCCAGGGATTTTAGAGAAAAGTCCTTTCTTTCAGCTCGGAGGGCTTCTTTCGTGTTTCTATCCTCCATTGAGTTCGTCCATTTTACGAATACGGACTAGAATATAGATAAATTATTACAATCGTTATCCAATATAACGTAGAAAATTTTTACCGACGGAATTGCTTTCAATTAAGCGCATTTAAATAATGATATTCGATGAATAATGTAAAAAAATTTTTTACATAGAGTTCCAATCGGGATTTTATGCGCGCTTCAGGCACACAGGGTTGTTTTTAGAAGAAATGTTGTTAAATGAAGTGAATATTGGTAAAGTATTGCTGTATTGATTGTTATGATGGCGAAAGAAACTTCCAAGAGGAAACGCTTGCTTTCTTTTTTTTTTTTTCTTTTTTTATGATTGACAAATCGCTTATTTGCATCCACTTTCTGACAGCAGCCTTTCAATTAGCCTGAGCGTCGTCAGAATGTCCAAATGACGCATTCTTTGCAAAGCTTATCGGAAATGAAAATCGTCATCCTTCGAAAAAAAAAAAAAAAAATAGGTTTTAGCTGGATTTTGTCGTAAAATCACGTTTGAATCAATTCATTTTGCCAGCCGAAAGAAATATTTTCATTTATTTATAACTTCCCATCGCCAAATACTAGAAATATTATGTTTGTTTATGAAGTAACTAAACAAAATACACCATCAACAAGTTTGTATTGGTTTTTAAACAAATAAGAAATATCGGAATAACTTTTATAACATCCGTTATTATATCTAGGATACGGTTTGAATTATTTATTGAATAATCATGCCGGTGACAATATATTTTCCAATAGATCTTTTTTTTTTTCAAATTAACCTATTTCAAAAATTCAAAATGGTAAATACATCATAAAAAAAATAGATATTTTACCGAATGAAAATTTTAAAAGAATAATTTATATAGTACTGTACATACTTATAGATTAGCCTATATTTTATAAATTTACTTCGATTTTTTTACGTATAAAATCTAATTTTCAAATGTTTAGGGCTTATATACCTAATCAGATATTGAAAATAAACAAGTGAATTACTACGAAAAGAGGAAAATAATTCTAAAAGAGAACAATAAAAAGAAAAAATAAATAAGTAAATTATGATTTTTTAATGTAAAATAATTATATAAATAGCGAAATAATTTTTTTTAATAATAATAAGAAAAAAAAAACGATAAATCAGTTGCGAAAAAGTCAATAATAACGTATGAATATTGTCGCGGTGTTATCATTAATCAAGGTCAATAGGTAGATACCAGAAAGTAAAACTAACGAACTGTACAGACTTATTTGTGATAAGTGACAAATTATTGTTTATTTTCTAATGTTAAGACAGTAATTCAACGATCTACACGTTAAGATAATAAAGCAGAATATAAAACGATGCAGTTTTATTTTACAATGGCACGTTTTTGCCAGCGATGTATTCGATTCGAAAGCAGACAAAAACGAGGAAACGAAACATAAAAGTTGTTAATTGGACAAAGCAGAAGCGTTCAGGCCTCGAAAAGAAAAATCGCTTGATAAGTTGTTTCGGGTTGAAATGCGATTTTTGTTTTAATTAACGGTACCTGCAGGAACCAAGGGGCGATGGAGATCATCGCTCATGCCTACAAGACATCAGACAAAACTGTGAGTTTTTGTTTATGTATCAAAAACACTTCTCTCTACACTCGAAATGAATTATTCGAGCGGAAAATCTCCACTTCCGGCAAAATTCCCCAATCTAATAACGTCGGGTCGTATCCTAATCCGTTTAATCTAAAGCAAAATCCGGTCCCGTTTCGAGCGCGAAATAAAGGAGGGAGAAAGAAAAAAAGCCGTTAAGGTGCGATGGAGGTATAATTATTTACGGTACGGACATTTAATATAAACATTTACAGGAATGTTAATTGATACTGTAAGATAAGCTGCAACATCCATAACGTTTTCTAAGCCGGCAGCAGATTCTCAGATCAGATTTCCATTTTATATCATATAGTCGGAGCAATCCGATATTCCGAATACCTAGCGTGTAGGCGAATTAATCGAAAGATGGGAAAAGTCGTCGTCGAAGGAAATTCTTTAATTCCCATTCGTTGGGGTTTGCGCCACAAAGGCTTAATCGGCCGTGGGAAAAACCGCTAATTCCACTTGTTTATCGTTATGGATCGGAACATTCCGCAGACCGAATATATTGAGCTAACGGTAATTTGGTTTAAAAAGAATAAGAACGAAAGTAAAAGGAAGAGAAAAAAGTATAGTGTCGACGGGAGTGTGCATCCCGATGTTGCTTTTAAAAACGCGAATGCCGTAGTGAATGACGTCTGCCTGCCATAACATTTATCATTAAAAGAGAGAGTGGTGGCTAACACCACCCCGGTTCGTTTGTCGCTCACCTGCCATTAGAGGGCGCGCCAACACAACAGGGGAGGTGATCGGCGCCGTCTTCATCCGCGCGCACTTCGGTCCGGATAACGGGCGACTTTGTCTTCTTCCAACGACCATCTTGGGCCGAAACGTCCGAATTATAACGAATGCACGTGTACTACGTCACCGCATATTATCCGGCCTGTCTGTGACGTCACGGCTGGGCGTCTATCCCACCCGCACTCATTGCGCTTGCGCGATAGTACAAGGTGTCGTTATGTGTGGTGAGGTCGGCACAGTCAACAAGGCGTCATGGTTCGAACTCGTCACTGCTAAGAGGGACAGGGTGGGACATGGTTTCCGCGTGGTCCACGTAAACATCGATACAATCACATCACCATCCGACTCAGCATGGATTTTCAGTCGGCGATGGAGACGTTCGCAGAAGCTTGGGTGGCTGCGAACACCCAAACACCGTTGACAGAAGCAGCTGAAGCTCAGGTTTGTTCAAGGACTAACCTGAATAACCCTCAAGAACTAGTGAGTAGATATGTAGTTAGTAAGACGTCTTTAGTCTTGTAGATACGCTTAGATCGCTGCTTGTAGGCCTGACTTGATATTGTGTTGCCCGGCTCGAAAATAGCTAGGTCAAGTTGTTGTTACCGCAGCAGGGGTGTCTCTTCGCCTGTCTCTCTCTCTGCTCTCGATTTGGGCGGAGTTTTTAAGCTTGTAAATATCCGACTTCGATTGGCAAATAAACAGCCCGAGAAACAGACATCACGCTTTATTGTGCCCGATATCCTGGGCGTTAGATTACTGCCTTCGCACGGATCAGATGTGTCGTGGACGAACGCCGAAATCTTTGTTGTTGTTCGTCTTAACGTTAAGCCGTGGATCGAGATTACCGACTGTTGGATGTCGATTCAAATTGGCCGAGTGGCCCCGCCGTATCAATCCCCCTTCGATCCGGGCTCGAAAAAGTCGATGGTGGATGGGAAAATCGTTATTTATCGATATAAATCCGCCGATTAAGCAGAATTTTTCATTTAGGGACCTACCTGGCGATTCGCTGCTCGCCGAACATCTCAACTGCCTTCGCTTGCTGTTGGTCGTCGGCTTCGCCTGTCCAATGTCCACGTGTGTTTCCGTACGAACGTGGATCGAAACGATTTTATCTCTCTCCGTGCACACTTTGTCCTTTCTTAACCTCTTCACGCTTCTTTAACGTGTCGTACGTCGAAAAATTAAATCACCGACTGTAATTAACGCGTTTTTCGCCCTTCTAACCGTTTGTTATGAGTTAGCTAATAAAATTATCCGGAGATTATCGAAGATTAGTTTTGTATGCTAGATGTGAGCATGCAGTTTTGTCTTTTCGTTTCTCCTATCTCTACCGGCGTATTAATAATCCCTAACTAAATATACCTTTTTCTATATCCTTATCCGTCATCTGTTGTCTGTTTTTTGTTATGTTTCCATAGCCGGGTTTTGATTAAAAAAAACTTTTTATATATTTTTAATCTGATTAAATTCAAGCGTTACATTCTAGAACAGGCCTCCACTTTTCCTTCTTAACGTTTTGAAATCTTTAAATTTATTGATCTGATTGATTGTTACAACTCGATGTTTTGCCAATTATTAATTATATATGCAACAATTACATGCAAGGACGTCAACTTTTCCGCTTTACATTTAATTCTAAAAAAGTAGTTTCATGGTCACTTAATGCTGATCTGATATCACGAAATATAAGTGTGTTCCACACGAAAATCTAGAAGTTTAAATTTGCTTAATTAATTCCTTCAGCAAATTCCCTATTATGTTTTCATTCTTACGTTCTTGATTTCATAACATACTTTTTTTTTTTTTTTTAGGCCTTTATATACAAGTTCTGCTCTTAACTAACTGATGTAAGATAATTCTAGTTTTAAAATATATTTTAATGATATTTCATAAGGTAAAAGGATACATTTGAAAGTTAAATAGTACTCTTAGGATTAATTTGTATGTTGTTAATCTGTGATTAATAAAACGATTTAACTGTAAAATTAAAGACTCAATTTATATATATCAAAAGACCATTATGAGATGGAAATAATAGCTTCGTTTTTGTTGCCATTTTAAGAAAAAAAAAATTCTCAGCAAGCTAAGTAAGTTCGGAGAATACAATTGAACTCCTTAGTGTGAGAGTATATAGCAATATTAAAGAAATATTTAATATACTATTTTTATATATATATATATATGTAGATAGATATTACAGCGATTGTTTGAAGTAGTTTGAATTTGCCCTGGAGTTCTGAAAATTTATTCCCATCCGAAGTAATTTATGAAGTTTCCAGAGTATCTGCTCTCGAGCATTTTCCAATTGATCTCAAAATTAATTGTAAATAAGTACTCTGTTCAAATACGTGTAGGAACGTTACACAATATATACAATTTTTATGATGAGAAAAAAATATTATATATTATAAATTTAATGATTTAAAGGCAATAGAAAATAGAAAATTTGTAATACCGGAGACATCACATTTCTCTATATAAGTTACTACTATTTAAATAAATATAATTACAGTCACAAGTTATAATACGTCTTATTCAAAGTTTTAGGATTTAATTCGGACTTACATTACTTTTTTTTTTTTTTTTAAAGTGTTTATGCTAGATTTTTCAGAAAATGTTTCCATTTAGAAATAACCCATAAGGTCAATAGATGGAGACACTTTCCATTTTGGAATAATTAAAGAGGTTTTTATCCCATCCCAAAAAATTTAACTTATTTGTCGTAATGTATAATCTGAATGAATTTATTGAATTTCTAGGGTGTTCTTTTGGGTCAAGCTTCGTTACCTCCTTCGGCATGTATACACGACTTGACAACAGAAAGGAGAGAGAAACAAGAGGGAAATGGAGAAAATGGTAGTCGAGCCACGGGTTTGAGAAGTCCTGCTGCAGGAACATGTCTCGCAACTCTTGCTGATTTCCGTGGTATAACCACAAAACTTCCCACAGGTAGGATTATCCAATCATTGACGGTCTTTCATAATCGTTTTTACTATTTTTCTTTTCTCTCCCCGTCCTTAATCTTAACGATTCTTTGTTGGGAATTAAGTATGACATCAGTCAATCGTTTGAGAGTTTTATTTTTATTGTGCTTTATTTTTTTCTCCGAAAATAAATTTGTCACATTGATTAATTGAAAACCTTAATGTCAGATAAAAGTGACACTAAGACCGAGTGAGCATAAATTTGTGATTTATAGTATTTTTTGCCCGTGCTAGTGGATCAAAGTAAGATTTGTCTGAAAGTATCTGATTGGATTAGTGAATTAATGCAAATTAAATATCGAATTTTTAAAATAATTTAACTAAAAGTTGATTAATAAAAATGATTAAGAACGAAAGATTACCTCCTTTTTTTTTTTTTTTAACTTGATCGTTTTAATGTGGCATGCATTAATTTTATAAAAAGGACAAGAAAATCTTTTAAAAATCTAATTTATGTTAAATTGTTATCCGCGATAAATAAATAAATATTAAAATAAAATTAACGAGAATAAATAATAATAATAATAAAAAAAAACAAAATTATTATCAGTTAAGATTTGAAGGAAAAGTGCAACAAATACCCTTGATTGATTGTTAAATAATATGCAATTTTTAGGTATATGTATATGTATGTTTTTCTTTATTATATTTTTAAAATCCAGATTTCGCAACACAGTTTTGGACAAGATGGCCAAGTTTATTAAATTTAAAGTATCTTTATTTAAAGATCTATGACGAATTTCATTTATTACTTTTTTTTTTTTTTTTTTTGATTTAGTAGTCACGAAACGAGAGATCTCTCTGAAGAGAACGATGCTGTTTATCTCTTCGAGTTGATTTGGAACTGTTTATAAAGGTGTCGTTAGTTGCTATTGTTTTTGCTCGTAACGGAAACGGCGCATACTTTGGAACTGCAACTATCCATTCACATCGTTTAATGTAAAGATGGATGCATTGTTGAAGCTCAAGATAGGTTGAATGACTATTTTTAATAGGCACAAACGGCAATAAAGCAAAAGAACGCTTCCAAAAATCTGGAAATCGTATTTATAAAAAGCAAAACAAAAAAATATATATATATATTTTAATTGTATCCGTTTTCTAAATTTATCTAAATAATCGATTAGACATTAATTAGAATATTTTGACTCGTAGTTTAAAATTGTGTTATAAATATATATATACACTAGTTAAAAATAAGTCATAAATCACAACGTAAAATTTGGTTAAGTTTTAAATAGTTACGTCTAAAAAAAAAGAGGGGATTTCGTATACAGTTATGCATTATAAAAACGCTTAGCTGTGTGAAAGTTTTATGGAATTTGTTCGTTTTATAGAAAACATTTTATATTATTATGAAAAATATAGTAACAAAATGCCTTAAATCTTTTTCTATTAGGAAATATAATATTTTGTAAATAAGCGTACGTATAATATTTATTACAAATACACTTGTTTACTAGAAATGTGCTAAATTGTTATGAGAAAGTAAGTGTTTTCGTTAAGTAAAAGCCGTTTCCGAAGAAGAATATATGTATTTTTTGAAGGAACACACCATTTTTTAGTTTTATTTTTTTAAATGTAAGTACCGTGTATATATATATATATAAAAACTTCTGTTCGAATTATTTTTAAAGTGTTGTTTTATAGATCACATCTGTTCCTGTGTGACAAAAGCGAGCAACTGCGAGTTGCATTAATGTAAATATTGCAATGGTAATTAACTATATATCTAGTTTAATTAAGAATTTTCTCTAATCTTCGATCGTTTAACTTAGTTTTAAAAAAAGAAGAATAGCATCGACGATTGGAAATTGAACTGTGTTGTTATTGTTATCATCGTTATTATCCGGCGGAACATTTAATTGCCGATTGATAAATAGTTGAGAGAGAGAGAGAGAGAGAGAATATGGAAGAAGTATTCGTCCAATCTGAAGGTTCGTCCGTTTAATCGGTCGGATGCATTCGTCTCAGACTACGCCTGATTAATTCAACGATTTCGACACAACAGCCTTTCGGAATCATCCATTTTTAAATCGCTGCTGCCGAAGCGAATCGGATTTTTGAGCTATTCTTCGCTATCAGTGTCCAATTAGCATGATGCGATCCGGCCTCAAATCTTTATTTTATATCATTATTTTTTAGCTTTGCAGAATTTTCACGGAATTCGTTCGAAATAATTGAAGGATTCCGCCTGATTGTCATCGTGGGACGAGTCGGACTCGGCTTAGCTTTATCCGCGTATACACGCAGATAATTATCTTCAAAAAACGAATGCTAATTCCCCACCAGATATACGTTAACGCAATTATTAAAATGCACTAAACTTCCCTAACGAAAAATCTCTCTCTCACTCGCTCGTTTCTCTTTAATTGTCCTGCTCCCACGCTTCACTCCGCTAACGGTAAATATCCGAAAGTAGTGCGATTGCCTCCCAATACTAACAATTTTAATATTTCGGAATAACGTATGCTGATTGATAAGTAGGAAATAGTCTTTATCTTCCATCTCTCTGGCGACGACAAGTCGTAAAAATTAAAATGGAGCCGTAGCCGAGCACTTTGTCTCCCGCTAAAAGTTTCCTCCATTTGAACAAATCCGATGGCTTAAGCTTTAAAAGCTATTTAAACAGCTAATACTCGATAAATCGAATTTCACTATAACTTCAATTTATCGTTTTTTTTCCCTCGGTGACAACTCATCATTGCCACTGAGCACAGTACAGTACATTAACAGCATGAGTTTTTTTTTAAATACTGTTTTGTGCTTTTGTATATTGATAAGCCGTTAAAATACATTTTATTTTTAAATATGAAACACGAAAAATGTGGTTTATATCGACATATTTTAACGGTTAACACAAACCTTTACGGTTTTAAATATTTATATAATTCGAGATATATCTTACCGGCGGTTTTTTTTTACTCTGGTAAATATGGAAACTTAAATTGAATCAGTGCTTATTATTTTCAATTGCCAGTTGTTTTAATAAGCCACAAGCAACAAATAGAAACTTATTTATGTGCAGGTAAATTACGGATTTTTTCAGAAAATTGTATATAAAGGAAGTAGTCAGTAGATATGCATTTTTAAATTACTCAACATTGAGTGAAAAACGTGGCTTAGAAATAGATGAAACGGGAATACCGATCATTCTGTTAAGTTATACTTACGAAAAACTCTTTAATTATTTATCATAGTATTATGTCCTTCGATTGACCAATGGTTCTAGTTAAGAATTGTCGCAATAATCTAGTTGGCGTCATGCCCGGACCAGTTTTTTGATGACGAGCAAACACATTTAATAAATAAAACTCGCTTCTGTTAGGCGTCAAAAATGGCCGATTTACGCAGAATTAATTACTGAAAATTTTCCAGATTTTTCAAGCGTAAGAAGGGAACATACCGTATCTAGATTTTATGTATAAGGAAAAACGAATTACAGAATATGTCCGTGATTTTATTTTCTCTTTATTAATCTAGATAAAATATAAAAGAAAGTCGCCATTCGGGATTGGAATCGAGCGTCATATCGCAAGAATGAGACTGTATTTGTTTCTGATTGGATACAGTATGTTCCCGGCCGAGAAGATAAGGTAGACTTTCTATCACAGTTTATCTAGCCGCTAGTGAATCCCACCGTTACGACACCTTTGACAGGTGACACGACATGGATTAGGTCCACTTGGCTACAGGATTAGACTCCCTAACTCCTACTTCATGATCTCTCTTATCAGAACGACAAGGCGGATGGGAAATCCCGGAAAATGAAGTTTGTTTTTCCCCACTTCTATCGGATAGAAAGGAGGATTGAGTCTTCTTTCTCTCTTCCAACCGTCAACCCAACGTCTATCACATCTGGAAAAATCGCTGGATTAGTAACTTTAATTGACTTTTTTCGTCGATGCTTCTTCACTCTCCGCTTGTAATGCATCGTATAATGTATTGTACTAGTTTAGTTTTTAAATCCAAAACCGCCTTATAAATGTTTATATAGTCGTCGCGAACGATTACGGAATTGATTCCGTCTCCGAATTAACATTTCTCTGACGTAATGTTTGTTTTGATTGATCAAACATCTTTCACTACGATACGACCTCGAAGAAAATTGCAAAATACGCAGTCCGATATATAGAAAGTTAATATTTTCATTAAAAATAATCACAATAATAATAATAAAAAAAAGAAAGAACGAAACTTGGCTTGAAAACAGATCGCATGCATTAAGAATTGCGATTACAAGGTCAAATTTAATACCTGTCCTTCTACTTGCTTATGCCAGACTTCCGATCAGATAAATTCGAGACCTTCGATAAACCTACGAAAAAAAGAAATAAATAAAAAAAAAAGAAAGAAAAAGTCGTCGAGTGACCAACCATCCACTTGACGGATTACGCATTACCTGTTGCCATGACGACCGGAGGGGATCTTCATCCCGGTCCCCCTTTGTCGTCCGATTACCGATATGGACCGTTATTTCCGCTTTGGCCTAACGGATCGTAAAGACCTAGATCCATGGCGAATAAATAGCGCGGTTCCGATCGAAGTCAGTTTTTGCCAAAATTGCCCCCTCGCAAGAGGACAGGATGTGAGTGAGTTGGACAAGAATGCCTTCCGACCGCACAAACATGTCATCATCCGCTGCCTTTATGATCTGGCCGAGTTTCCAATCATTAAACTAATGGACACTTGCCTTGCACCGATCTTAAACCAATTAATTCGTTTAATCTACTGTTCGTTCATGTTATGTGCTTTCAATTTCCTTTAAGAGCAATCTATTTATGTAGTATTAATATATATATATATCGTAAATCAAATAATAAAAAAATATTTTATGAATTCTTAAATTGCTCCAAACGTTTCCTTTTCTTAGATTTTTAGACTTTCTAATAGTTAAAATACGGATTTTAGCCTATTTTTTTTTTCTACTTTTAAAATCTTACTATTGATCTTACAGTAGTGCTTACACGTTCTTGTTATTGCTTTTAAATTCTAGTCGTTGCTCTTACGTTCGTGTTATAGCTTTCTTGGTTTTACTATATGATATTTTATCTAGTTTTTTTCATATTCCTCCTATCCATTTTGCATATTTTTTGCATCTTTCTATCGTTTTCCTATCTTCCTAGTAAATACTTCTCAGCCCTAACTAGAATAGCGAACACTTTTATTTTTTTGGTATGTAGACAAGGTCAGTTATGGAATATTCAATTAAAAAAAAAGAAGAAGAAGAAAAAAAAAACTAATACTCAACAGTTACGATCCGGAAGAAAAACTTATCACAAAGAAATATCTCTCTTAATTCTTATTTTTATAGGTTATGAAAATCTTTAATGGAATTTCCGAAGTCGATTGACAAGGACATAGACTCACATAGCAGCGTATAATATGAGTTTAGCCATCTGGACTTGCTCAATTATTTCGGTTGTCACAATTAATTCTTTAAAAAGCCGATCGTAGTAGCATCTTTCCGTTCATTTTAAAAATTACTTTAAAGAGTTGACGGTAAAATATTTATTAAAAATTACTCTTTTATATTCTACCAGATTAATCGGCGAGAATTAATAAAAAAAAATTTTGCGAATTTTCCGTCCGTCTCTTTAACAGTTAGCAATTTTTATACGTAAGTTTTTAACTTGTTAAGGATGGCGTGTGACAGTCTTTGCTTCTCTTTAGCCTCATAGACATACAATTAAAGAACTATAAATTGAGTATTTCGTCTAGTCCGTCTGGCGTTGTCGTCGAAGATGAACTGCAGATAACAAACGGAATAGTTATGCTGATGCTACAAAACTTCCGACGGATGTATGTTAGAATTTTATATTTTCGGGAATTAAAGCGTTTTCTTTACCGTAAAATATGATAATTAACAGATGTGAAGAGAGAATTTTCGACTTTAAACAAAATTAACTTCTACTCGTCCATTATTCGACTCCCGTCTTTAATTGACGGAGTAGGTGTGTTCGCCAAACACCTTTACACGCATTTCGAGATTTAAAAGGTACTCGTACGAAACTTAATTTAATCCGCTGACAAAGGGAGTATTTTATTTTATTTTTTTTTCAATTGTACGAACAATAAAGTATATCTTTGATCAGATTTGAACCTAATTTCGGTCTTGAGTAAGAAGACTTGTTTATTAGCCGAACATAAACAGGAAAGATCAACTGGTTAACTGACTTCGTTTTAATTAAGCTTACGTGTTTAGTTAATGTTAAATTTAGCATCTGGACATTGTTTTAATTCTTATTCCCCGTCTCTTTTGTATGAATTAGAACAGAAGTGGTATTTGGTTGCTTTTTTTTTCATTTGTATTAGTTGTTTTTTTTTAATTCGCGATATCTCCTCCGGTAAGTTGAAAAGGAATTTCTTGTTTTTTTTTTTATATATAACTCTTTGACTCCATTCTTTTATTAACCGGAATTTCGGAGATTAAAAACGGGGTAAAATTCTATTATTCTAAATGCTCCTGTCGATATTAAAAAAAATTCGCAGACTCGTTTCACACTAGAAACAAATTTCTATTCAGTTTGTTTAACCAATTGCATAACTCGTTTTTATTTATTTACCTTTTGTTATATCATAAAATAGTAGTCTACGAAAATTTATTTTATATATGTATCTATTGTAATATGTTTATATAGCCCTTTTTTGTAATTCCATATAAATGTAATGTGTGAATTAAAAGGTAAAAAGATTCGTCAGAATAAAGAAATAGAATGGGAATTATAAAGTTATGTTAAAAATCTTCGATATTTAGAAGAAATTTAGAACGAGAAATTATGAATTTCTCGTTCTAAATCGCTTCAACAATTAGGTGCTTATAAGTATAATTAATTAATTAATTAATTATACTTAGAAACACTTAATTGCTTTATAATGCATCTTGATCAAAATATTTAGCTTTTTTTTTCTTTCTTTAAAAAAAAAAGCTGTTTTTGTAATATAGAAGAAACACCTTAAAAACTATGTTATCGAGACGTCCTTTGATTAAGTGTATCATTACGTATCCATACTGTAAATTTAGATATTATGCCATTCATTGCGCTAATGTGTTGATATTGCTTCTCACATTATCAATAATATGGAATTTACAAGTTTCGAAATTAATTGTAACAATGATCGTGTCAATTGAGTCGAATTTCCACCAGTTCTTGGCCTGCTGTTTCCATTAATGACGTTTAAAATATTGGATTTTATCAATAATATTAGAATTTATCCGCAATTCAAAATCGTTAATTATTCCATTTCTTTAGTAATAATTAATTTAAATATAATTTATAATGATTATATTATAGAAACTCGTGTTTTTTATATTAACTTTATTCTTGTAGCATCATCTGGAGAACGTTTGATTATACCGATGTTGCGCTTTATAGATGTAAATTCGTTTCTTTAAGAATTCTCACTTGTTCTTAAAAACGTTTCAGTATTCAAGCCACATTTTTATATTCACAAAATTAGATTTCAAATTTAATAATTCATTTCTTGTAGATTCCGAACTTTTATGTGATCAATGCGAGTCGATTGAACTTTCAAACGATCCACTTGTTTTTAGTATCGATTACCCTATGTCACCATAGGAAGAAATTAGTCTAAATTAAGTTTTCCACTTAGATTGAATTTGTTTTTATATCCAATAATCAGCTTCTGTATCGTATGATAAATAAGTGTATTATTTATGTGTATATACTTGTTAACGTTTAATTAATAAATACCAGACAAGTGATAACGATCCCAAATGTGGATACGGTGGAAAATAATCTCTCGTCGTCCCAATAAGCAGTCTAATGCTAAATCTATGGCTATCATTGTCGAAATTATCTATTGCTTAGTGATTATTGTTGCAAGAGAGAATGCCATAATCATTAACATAGTTATGCTTTCGCCACTATTAAATTCACAATCAATGAATCATAATCTTCCTAAATACTTTTACGAATTATTATTATTATTATTATTATTTAAGAGTTGAAGTTGTAGAGCAGAAAATTGTTAAACTTATTGAGATAGAAAGTTTCGCACTCTACACAATTGTTAGAACGTAGCTAGAAGGTCGAAGAGGGTCATTTTAAAAGTGTGATCCTTACATCGGACCATCGCTTTTAGTATGGTTTAATCGAAGAGTGCTTCTTTCAATGATATTAGCGGATTGGTTTGGCGCCTCAGGCCTCTTCACATCTCGTTTAGGATCACAATCGCCGAATGAACCTAAATTCAGTCGTGAATAGAAGCAGTTTTCATTCAACCTAGTTCGTGGTTTTAAAAGTATTTTTCTGACGTAAAAAAAAAAGAAATCTGACTTCACACTAACTGCTTTAAAGCAGATGTTAATTTTCGAAAAGCAAAGAAAGTCGAGACGATAAACTGGTCTATATATACAGCCTATACACACACACACGCACACACACACAGACGTATACTTATCTAGACTAATAAGATAAATATCAGTGATCTGATAGGATAGTGACCTTTGACGGTCTTGCTATGGTATTCTGGTTACTTATCCAATTGCGGTCTTACGGAAGACTCAACGATTAACATTCGGTTAAACGGTAATTTCTATATGCAGTTAACATTTCCTCCCCTCCTCTTCGTCAGTTCGACATTGTAAAGAGGTCGGCGAATGGCTAAAATATTTAACTGTTTAGTATTTTAGTTTATATTATAACAGAAATAATGAAGAATTCGTATTTCTTTTTTGTTTACACGTAAGTTTGCTACGCAAGTTTTTATGCTGATGGACCTGTATTGTAATTCTCTCTTTTTTCGAGTTGAAATGACCCGATTTGAACGGATATTTGCCTACTCTGCATAGTTAAATTGAAGAATCGGTAGGCTGTTTAGTATCGAATTTTTTGAAACTATCGTTGCCGTTTGATAAAACGTGCTTAACGAATTGATTTTTTACTTTTCCTATAAGGTTTAGTAGGATACACGGAGGCCTATCGCTTATTATGGTGATTTAGCTGGCAGGAAAGTCACATTTAAAATTCATCGTCAGCAAAGTAGATTAGAGGAAATAAGGAGAATAAATTTAATAATAACAACAACATAAAGCGGCATTTGGAAAATTTTCGTATCAGTAAAGTTACCGAATGGTAGTTGACTTTGTTGGCTTAGTCAACCTTTGAGTAATCGTTGGCTGAACTGTCTGTCTGTGGCGGGAGACTTGAATAGAGGTGATTATAGGTCACTCCAGCTCTTTAAGTATCGCCGTTTTTGATCCTAAAGGGATTGCTGTCTCCAGCCTCACTCTCTACAAATACGTATTTGTAATTTAAACTCCATTCGAAAGCATTAGTCCATTGTTACCGAATGCCGCCAAAATATTATTACATCTTACAGGGATATAAAATAATTAAGAAGTTTAATCTCGTCAAGCGTTGAACAGGTTTTTTTTTGTTTTTTTACTAATTTAGAAGTCGTTTCTCTCTTCTTTCTTTTCCAAAAATTGCTTTACTGGAACTGCGAAATTCTCTCTTTCTCTCGCTTGCCGACGACGGTAAATTCCTATCTTCTGTCAACAGAATCTTTGAGTTCACAATCTATAGTGTTTCTCTTCGAGGAATTACAGTTTGTTAGGTTTCCTGGCAGCAGTTAAAATCTATTATGATGAAATTCTTTTTGTTATTGATAAATTTTTCGTCTTTACTTAATCTTTACCGACATCATTCGAAAACTTAGTTTACGATTAAATCAATTATTTTCGTTGATATCCTGGCTATTTTTCTTTTAAATAAATAAAAAAGAAGGGTTAGATTCTTTAACTCTATCTCTATTTCTCTCAGAAAAATTTAAGTATTTTCTTACATTAATCCTACAGTTTGTTATTAAAGACGAATTTATAACCTGGTGTTGTTTTCTTCCTGTCAGTTGTAGAAACTGTCTGAAATATTTACAGTTTTATTTAGAAGAATCGCTTCTTTTTCTTCAATTTCTTCTATAAATTAATATAAATAATGCCATATTCCGGATGCCATTTTACATTTCTGTATATTAAGCTTACTTATTTTTTTTTATACACTTAGGCTATATATTATTTAAATTGTTCATTTTTTTACGTGTAAATCTATTATTTTATAGGCAAATACACTCTGTAAATTATAGGAGTGTATAAATTCGTTCAGATTGTGCCAAAATAACGACAAATGAAGCAAGAGTTATCGTCGGAAAGTAGATATGAATTGTAAAGGTGTTGTTTCATTTGAACCTTCTCCATAAGCATTGAAAGTTTGCAATATCTATATTCTGTAAAGGAAGTGTCAGAAACACAGCTCTGTATATCAAGAACGTGAAAATCTTTCTGAATAAGTCTAATGGATCTATCATTGTTTTAAACGGGAAAAATAATCTGCCAAATGATTATTCTTAAGTTTGTAGTGTCGAATTGATGTTTGTCGCGTATAGTATCACAGAAATTTCAGTATTTATGTCGCATTAGAGAAAGCCCAAGTGTGAAAAATTTGTCTCTACATTTTATAAATAATTTTCAACACATTAAATCGTCTAGCTTTGGTTTGTACCACAGTTTCTGATAAATGCACCCATTACAAATGTTTTAAGCGATTTAAATCGATTTAAAATTCGTCATAAATATTTATTGGGACGTTTAAATGACTTTTTTTTTTTGCAACTTAATATCTAATTACTTAATTAAAAATAAAAATAATAGTGTATATAATTTTATAATCCGAGTTTTATGTAAGTCCATTATAAGTTCTTATAAATTTTTATTTAATATAGGCCTATATTCAAAGGTTTTAGATCTAAATTTAATTTGTTTTTTGCTTTTGTAACTTCATTTTAAGTGATTTGTTAATATAAGTTTTTTAAGCTGAGATTCTATTTTTATTTAATTTGAAACTCATTTTTTAAGTGTTTTGTCTCACATTTTATTTATAGATTTCTCAGTTCGGGACAATTATTTACTTTATTTTCCCCACCCTCAGAGTCGAGTTTTCGTTCATTTCTCTATGCTAATTTATGCTATATGAAATCATCTTTCCCGACTATAAATACACGAATTTATTGTACTTAATTCTTTCACTTAAGAGCTACTCGGTCACCAAGAAAAGTACAGTACATGTTTTATTTACCAGATAGGCAATTGCCTGTAATTCTTATCAGTAGTCATTCAGAAATTTTGTAGATAAGATCTCTTTTTATAAAATACACGAATATTACGACAAGTTTAACGAAAATATCGCAAATAAAGTAAAGAAATGTGAAGTTACTGGGATATTAGTAGTTAAGCTGCTGATATTCTTTATGTTTTTAACCTCGAACGAATCAATGACGGTTATAAATGTATCGATTCAATTGGGAAAAAATTAATTAAATCTGTGCCATTTTTCTTAACCATATTTTCGGGAGAATCCTTTCTCACGAATCATTAGCCTCCCTTAGTTATCAGTTGGAAGGAACTTTACAGAAGAATCATTCACAAGAGAAATCCCATCAGAATATTTCTTCACAAAGACTTATTCTGAACCAATTAAACCAATAATTTTAGCTTTTCTTTTCTTAGTTAGACTGGTGATAGCTTTTGTTAACCCGTTGGTCCTTCTGATCTCGACGGAATATATATATTTATAAGACGTTTTTGATTCTTAATCTCAACATATAACTAATTTTCTGATAGGAAATCGAGTTTAGATCTTTCCCGGTTGCCTTCTCATTTTCCCATCTTTTAAAATGCTTATTAAAATCTTTACATTTCACAAGAATAGAATAATGGAATTGATACTTTGTTCCTTTCTACAGAAACCTTTTACCAAATTACTCGGATTCCTTTTTTGATCCAATGCTTTCATTTAAGTCTAACATACTTTTAGGCTTTCTCATATTTCATCGATCTCCTCGTATTCTTAATCTCGATAAATTATTAATCCTCTTCTTTATAGAACTTATCAGATTAGTTCTGGAGAGGCATCATGCCAAAACGAAAAAAAATCCTTCTAATTTATCCTTTAATAAAATATTCTTTTCTCCAACAACAGAATATTATATTTGATCAAATAGATATTTATTTATTTATTTATTATTATTTTGTAATTTATCAATTAATCGATCTTCGAGTGAAAGTTACGCAAATATTTCTTACAGGAGTGATCTTTGATTTAAATTACGTTTATTTAAGTGTAAATTGAACGGTAGTTTCTCGATTAGAATTGTTTGTAACGTTAAAATACATTTCTTTTTATATAAAAAAAAGTTATGAGCGGTGTTTATTGTTTTGGATCAGAATTTATCAATACTACATGATGACGGAACGTAGAGTGAGTCCTCTACTTCGTGACGGACTCAATACTGCTTCTCATCTGTTCACATTAACCTGATTTTCTTCCAGAGATTTAGCTTCCCCAAGGACATAGGTGATTTCATCTTTCTCCTTGTCCTTAGTTCTACTTAATGATCTTATATTTCTCACCCCATTTTCGAGAGAATTTTTTAACCCGTTAGCGAATAATTTCTTTGAGACTTAAACTCCTACCTTAAAAATATTTTAAAGTATCATTCGTTTTTTCCCCCTAGTTTGGCGATGACAACGTCAACCAGGAGTTTGGGTGCGTTAATATATAATTAACAAGTCACTAGTAGAGGTGGTATAACTCCACCGGTGCTATCAGACTTTGGGAGAGAATCAAATCCTCATAAAACCAAAATTTATAGAGAAACCACGTTTCATTAATTCTTTAGAATTGTTAGAACCTTCAATTTCCGTTACCGATGTCGATTCGGAAAAGTGTCGGTGGAACCGATTCAATTTTACACAAATCATAACTTGGTTTCTACTGGAAGAACATCAAAACTTTCTAGTTTTGATTTCTATTAGATTAGGTATTAAATGAAAGGATAGGCCTATGCAGTCTTTATACTTATATTTGTCAACGTGAATTTTTCACCTTGGTACCCTGATGAATAAAATTATCATAGATGTGACGATACTGCGAGATTTATTGAGTAGAGAAATGAATTCTAACTTTACTGTTGGAGATTTCGTACCGTTTGTTCGTCCCACATAAACATTTATTTACTGTTTATTTTTGGTTACAATTAACCTACAGAAAATACCGTTTGATTCCCTCTCTTTTTAAACAGATAAAAGTATTTTTCAGGCCAAATGAAATATTGGCCATCGCTCTAATAATTGTAATTTCGATAATGACGTAAATTTAATAAAAGTTTTTGGAACGATAACATGGATGTTAGGACATTTCTAAAAGGGGTTAGGCGGGATTTATCGTTTTTAGGCTCTAACATAATTGTAAAAGTAGTTTACCTTCGTAGAGATAACGAGAGTTTTGGTAAATCCAGGCCGGAAAAAACAGCTGATTTTAGTTAAGAAACGATTCCCCTTTTTGTTGATTGGTGACTATTTTTGGATTTTAATCGCAGAAAGAAGTGGGGAATCTTGCGTTTATCTTTTTTTAGGACACTACTTACCGGATAAGCCCTACGATCTTTAAATTCGATAAATCGTTACTCCGTGCTTTTCTCTTTCCTATAAAAGTTTATATACAGAAAGCGAGTGCTTATCAAATTCTGTTTATTTGTCGGTGATCTGAAGAAAGGCTTTTTGGTTGACACATAGAAACGAATCGTTGCGTTTCTTTAACGGACAGAAGACCTTTTACCAAAACTACTCGTTTTCGCTCTTTTATTAGATGTTTTGTAGCTTTAAAAACCATTTTTTTTCCCATTTCTTTGATCTTCATCGGTATTCTTTAGACGCTTAATCTCATTAAAATATTCCTCCTTTCTTGCGTCGATTGGATAAGAAAACTTGCCAAAATAACCCATTTTGTTGCATTCTTTCAAAAAAGGAATCTGTATGATCTGTACTAAAATGAGACTCGTTTAATCTTTCTAACGTGCGGTGTTCGAAATTGTTTTGCTATCCCCTTCGGTGCCTTCCCCCCGTTCTGTTTTTAATTCGTAAATATCATTAATTAAGAAAGCTTTATTCTTATATTGTTGTATTGTAAAACGGAGGAATTATTCTCTTTTTCATAATAAGAAATTACTATTAAGCATTCGTGATAGAAAATGAAACAGCGGAGTATCTGATGTCGGGATGGATAATGTTCAAAGGCCTGCCGCTAATTAAAAATCTTTTGCTATGGGGTCAACGTACAAGACCTATGCAAAAGAGATAATCCTAAATGTAGATTTTGAAGTCCAGATCGTGTTCCTTGACACGTTAACACCTCCCTCTCCTCGATCGTGATTTTTCTTTGGCAAATAACGTTGTAAAATTCGGTTTAAATTTTGATTTAGTTTTGTCGAAGGACCGATTGGTTTATCTGCTAGAAAAGTATGGGACCGTGAACGTTCTCTTAACTAGAAATTCGATATTACCATCTTATTACCCATCAAAGTACATCTCGTACGTATAAAAACAATTTCTAAGTACGTTTACTTTTAAATTTCTCGAAATAAATTTTGATTCGCTCATCATCCGCCGGAATACGGAGTCATATTCAATTTATATCTTAATTTATCAGCTCAAAAATAAACCCTATTGTTGTATATAACTACTGTGATGCTTTACAATTGCTAATGGATGTTTAGCGAGATGGTGTTCTTGTAGGCAACTATTATGTTCGATCAGATTAGTTGTTAGATCGGCAACTATTTCATAAGAATATTTTATTAAATAGCCCTCATTGTTCTCTAATATAATTGAAATCTTTGTATTTTTCAACCATCGATTTAATTTATGTTAATGAAATGAATAATGTTGAAAAAACAGACAATAGTTTTATTACGATTTCTTTCTAAACAATACCATTTAGTTTATTATGTCGTATACTAAACTATAATGTATAAAAGATAAATTTCAAACAAATATTTATACGAATAAAGTAGTAATGATATATTTAAAAGCGTGTATACTTTTCAAAATATTTGTTTTTAGACAACTTAAAAGCATCGTAGTATAACTTTTAATCAAAATAACTCTCTTCAAAAATCGGAAATGTTGTACGACATGAAAATAGTCTTGATTTATCAACAATCGAATTTATTTTCGACTTGGGAATTTTCTCTTTGGCAAAGACCCTTTTCATTGTCTGTATGGCATTTGTTCTTTTCTAGAAAAGGTAAGAATGAATGTATCGAGATTATTCATTTCTTTATTAATCATTTTATACAAGAAGATCTTTTCTTTTTCTGAATTGAATGATGCTTATTTTTTCGAATTATTTCTCTTATTTTACTTAGAATTATATGACTTTCTTAATTTTTTTTTTCTCGATACAAACGAGAGAAAATTGTTATTTCAAGTCTTTACAACTGAAATTATCCGAAATATCATTATTTATTTATTTATTTATTTTTAATTTAAATAAACACACTTCGGTTCTTCCTATCTACAGAAGCATCACCGAACAACTTGTTTGTCGCTAGATTTTTATTTAAGAGCGATAAGTGATCAAAAATCTGAATTTTATTAAAGCTTCGCCTTTTCAAAAACTCGGTATTAAGATTAGGTTGCATAAGAAATCCTCTTTGGACGATAGAAATGGGAAAAAGAGAGGAAAAAAAAGTAAGAAAATATACTCGAAATTTTTAATCTTTGGAGCTATTGATGCAAACACCATAATTGATGATGATATAAATTAACAATTCCCCATGGATTGTGCCATTCCTATCAAAAGAACGGACCTGTAATTACGAGTTAACAAATAAACAAAAAAGAAAGATCTTTTTTTTTTTAAATGGTAAAATTAGTCGATGCTTTTTTTTTTCTAGTCCTAAATAACTATTAACGTGGATGAAACGAACGAAAACAGTCAATTGAATATGAAATGGTAAATATTCTGTTTATATTCCTTTTATCTTTCTTGAAATCTCTAAGTCTAATTATACTAGAAATTATCTTTTTTTTTTTTTTCTATAATCGTTAAGAATTTCGTGTTAGTTACCGGGTATTTCGAATTGATTGCGAAAGTATTTTTAAGTAGTCGGTAAAAATTTTCGAATGTTTAGTAGTAGAAATTTTTAATGCGATTAGGAAAAATATAGAATTTAGTTAAAGGAAATTTCTTCCATTAATCGGAAAGAGCAATAAATAGATTAATAGGAATTTTGAGGTTATCGGGGAAAGAATGTTTAGGCGGCCAATAAAATCTTTGAGGTGTTTAGTGGAAATTTTGAGACGATTAATAAAACTTTTCAAGTAGCAAATTATATCGATAGGATAGCAAATAAAACTTAAAAAAAGCTTTAAATTTTATAGTAGTAAACGATTCTAGAACGAACAGTAAAAATTTCAGGTTAATAACAAAATATTCTATAGATAATTGAGTATTAATTTGCCGCTGTTGCTGCTGCTGATGCTCCGGAAGATGCGAAAGAAGTCAAATAAAAATGTTAAGAAAAACTCATTCATAAGTTATGAATAAAAATATTAGAAGGAGTAATAAAAGTTTTTACTGAAAATATCAAGGCACTAATAAAATATTGAATTGATTAATAAAAACTTTCACATTGTTGGTCGACTGCGATGTCGAGATGGTCGAAAAATTTTTCAAAGGACTAATAAAATTCGAGACGTGATATAGCGCAGATAGTTGTTTAGTTTATATATATATATATAACTGATATATTTAGGGGAAAGTATAACTTATATGTGTGAGTGTGTATCGCATAGGTTATATAAATATAAAAGTGGAAGGAAAATATGGCAAGATTAAGATATTAGAATAAGAGAGGGATATTTGATCAGCAAAGCATAGTACAAAAACAGACTTAGATGCATCACTCCAGACAATTCGAGATTAGAGAGGAAAGGGGAAAGAAATACCACTTTCTTAGAATCGGCTTTGGCATCGGTTGCTAGTGTAGTTATGCCAAGACAAAGTAAAGAGAAGATAATGCCAAGAATAGATTGACCGTAGAAGTATATGTTAAATTGGAAATGGCGATATAAGGTATGTTCTGATCCACTTTCTTGGAAAAATAGACGGGATCAAGTTTTCGAAGCTTTAAAGTTGACAAGATTGTCTAAGCTGCAGACAAGACAAACTTTACCGTGGATCAGTAAAGGAAAAACAAAAAAAAAAAAATAAAAAGAAATGGGAGTAAAAATCTTTCTTTATGCAGTATTTTATTATTCGTAACGACAAAAACGTATTCTACCGCACGTAAAGAAATTTTAAACTAAAGACATTTTATTGGAAAAATTTAATTAGGCCGCATTACGTAGTATTTCTGTCGTAGTTTTGCCGGTAGGTACGATAATGTTAGTTGATTCGGTTTATCTCTTCATCTCTATATGCTACAGAATGATCGCGTGGAGGAAAAAAAAAGGCGCTTTATGAATGTAGGAGACGAGACAAAAAATAAAAAAAACATTCGAATTCCGTGTTAATTAATATTTGACGTTGGAAACAAACGAGATATATGAAGTTGATTTTTAAGAGTTAGATGACCTCGCCTAGATTTAATTATAATAAAATCAAGCTATTATTTTGTTATAAAATAGCGAGTGAGAAATTATTTAAGCATAATTGCAGTGCACACATTGCACAAACTGCATTGTGTCCGACTTAATTGGATATACCAAAGCAAGTTTTTGCAAGGCACGCTCTTCATCTCCATACAAAAGTCGTGGGGGAGATAATATTATATCATAGGATTATTATTATCCCGCCGTCAAGAGTCGAAGAATTTCGGAAGTACTGTTAGATAATTGAGAATGCCGAAAAGCCGCCATATCTTAAAATTCATCTTCCCGTCAGGTATTTTTTTTGGGGGGAATTTCTAGAATTTCGGCGAATCAGTCGATATTATTCGAGGTTGGAGTAATTAGGGGTGTCTACTCCATTAGTTTCCGAGAATTGTTTCCTAATTAAAAGATGGAGGCATGTAAACAACACAGAAACGTTTGGAATCGGAAGGAAAAACTCGTTTAGTCGAACGTGAAGTCAGGTTGGAGCGAGCGAGGAGGAAGAACGGTGCCGTCATAAAACGTCAATTGGGAGGAAACAAACGTCCGGGTCTAATTCGATTCGTATGTTTCTAAAACAAGCAGCAGCAATCTTCGATTCCTTTGGAGCGGCAATTCCGGTGTGACATCTATAATCGACTGTAATCATCAATTGAACGGAAGCAACCAGATGCCGTCTTTCGTCGGCCATTCAAGGACGATACAATCTTATAAAGCAGCAGTCCACATTTAATTATTATCTGCGGATGATGGAACGAACTGTTTACTGTAAATAAAACAGGTTTTAATCTCCCCGTTCCGTCTGTCAAGTTCTTTTGTCGGAATTTTTGTCCGAAGTTTTGGTCAATTTGTTAGTAGCGTCTTCAATGTTGACAGGTGAGAGAAGAGGTTTCTCTACCTGATGGTTCGGGAGACGAGATAATAGGATTACACTCCAGTGGCAGAGATGCAAATGACTTAACAACCTGCCTTGGTACTTTATTAATTTGTCTCCGTCATCAGCTGGTGTTTTTGGGGGGACGTCACATGGTAGAAAAACGTCTTCCCCATTTCCCTTCCGCTCAGTAATCACTCCATGTCACTTCCTATCACCGTACGGCGAACAAGACGTCGTTTCCAAAGACAGCCTTCTTAGCCGGTCTTCTTGTCAAATTTTAATCCCGAGTCATCATTTTCCAATGGTTTCACATCAGCCACCCAGATCGGCCTGTCTCTCTCGATCCACCAGGATTAACTGGCCCCAAATGCAATTACTAGTGGCCACGGATTTCATTTCCGAGGGATTAGGTAAGAAGGCCAGCACTGGCGGGCGCTGACTGTCTTTACCTGCCGCCCTGGGGGGAGACCAGCTATTCCTGCCAGATAATAAACTTGTTTTATTCTACATCTTGTCAGACAATACTTTTTACAGTCTCTTCTCTTTCGCTCGGAAAGGGCCAACGAAGTGCGATTCCGTGGCTGACGGATAGAAGGCAGCCGAAGGGAGATTAGGCTGATCCAGTCGAAGAGGGAGAACAGCCAGAGATGCGTGCTTGTCTGTCTCTCTGTTTGCCAGCCCCGGGTCAATCTAATCCCCGCTCGACATGCCGCTCCACGCTTAGTCCCGATGTTCCATTAGCCTCGCTTTACCATAGAAACTGCGTGTGATCACACATAATTATCATGCCCATTAGTCGTGTATGTCTGGTCTAGCACGTTCCAATCTGAGCTTTTCGGAATTAAGCGTTTCTTTTACATCACAATCGCCTAATTGTGTCTTCCCCCTTTTTTTCCTGCCTGCAAGAAGCAGAATGCATTACGCGCCGATCGGCTTCGGAGGATGCTCTCTCTGTTTTTTTCTATTTTAAATTTGTCTAAAAGAATTTCTTTTTTTCGATAGATCGACAATGGGAAAAACTCTGCAATATATGTATATATATTTTTCTTAATTTATTCTGAAGTTTTCAATCGAAGTGATTCCCGTTAAGAAGCCGAAAAATCAGATTTAGCCACTCCAACCGGAGGTAGACGGTCGGAGCATGCGTACGACGAGCCAAGAATTTGCGGCAAATCCCGCTCGGTTTGGACCCGGGCCTATTATTGACGAAGTCACTTAAACCACAACATATAATTCGAGGGCATTCATGTGATAATCGTTAGCGAACATAAAACCGGAGCAGACACACACCGCTCGTCTGTGAATAACTGAAAGTTGGAGTTGGTGAAAGCGCCCTCTCAGCGATGAGGATTAGGCCGGGGGGAGGATATTGACTTCCTGCCCGGCTTGGCTCCTTTTTTTTTATTTTCCCTCTTCTCTCTCTCTCTCTCTCTCGTGCCTATCCGCTCGTTCTCGGGGATCCCCGGGCTTGTCAGTGGCCAAACGAAAGGGAATTAGCTGGCTGGTGCGCGTCATTAGAAAAAAGTTTTCACCACTGCAGGTTAGCAACCTTTGTCCCGGAGTGATTGGCAGTGGTATTACGCGGCGATAGATAGATGCGCCCGCTAAACGCCGGCGTTAGGGAAATTTTGATCCACTCCCTCCCACTTTGCATGATTTGTAGTTTTTATTGTTCGATTGGGATGTCCGCATTTGTTCCCGCCATCAACTGAAAATCATCATCGCCTTCCTCCGTCTTTAAAACCTGCTAAGGGATTGACTTTTGTGATTCTACTGTAATGCCGTGCCAAGCCAAAAAATTTTTTTTCTTTTTTCTTTTTCTAAAAACTTCTCTTATTTCTTTCCCGGAAAATTTTCAGTTTTCTTCCACTTCAGTTGGAATTCTCCCAAAAATGATTTTAATAAAGTTATATCTGAACACTTAATTTACGCGGGAAAACCTATTTCGAAACGTCGGAATACCGGCCTAAAAGGAAAATTACATTGATTTTTTTTTTCTTTTGGCAACTTCGACCGTCGATTCACTTCCAAAAATCAACCGATTCAAGGTCATAAACGAAGCTTTTTATCACTCAATCGAGCTTAGATAATCTTCGGCCATCTTTCATCTCGACTTGTCGTAAAGCATTTTCTTTCGAATTAATCCTTATTCATCTACTGTTTTCCCATTCAAATTCGAAGAATTAAAAATAAAATAAAATAAAAAAAAGAGTCATACGCCCCACTTGAAACTAGAATTTATTACGCAAGTTGTTATGTCGGAACCCCGAGGCGGCCATTCTTTAGACTTGACCCGTTTCACTTGACATGGTTACTAAGACATCATCTCACTTTCCGAAACAGAAAGATATCGCGGATATCAAATCAGATTGGTGTCATTAGTCTATCTGTCGATCGAGTAGCCATTTTATTTACTAATTAGATGTACATTCACTTTTTCCATAAACTTTTAGACGGGAGGGTGTGGGAATTAGTTTCGCGCGGCCATTATGACTAATTACATTTTTCGTAAAGTTTGATCAAAAAATATTAACCGTTCCATCACTGACAGAGCGAGTGTGCCTGTCTCGGAACACGTCTCTAGCGTATTGTCTCTTCTAGTCCCTAAGGACTCGAACACCAGCAACGAAATCATATTTTTACAAAATGTCTTTTCGGTTTTTTTTCTCTTGCTCTTTATTTTTGTAGTGTTTTATTCTGGTAGTTGACACGCGATTTTTTTGCTGGAGTTTAATCAATAATGCATTTCACTTATGAACGGGCGATTTCACTCGCCATGTTTTGTTGTTATGCACAATATTTGATTGGAGGAGGAAAAACTCAGTGGAGATATAGCACACAAATGACGATCGGAATTAATTAAGGGATCTTTATCACAAACGAAACAACTTTAGAAGAGGGAAAAGGTAAAAAACTTGCTAAAATCCTTGTTTACACCTGAAGAAAAGAAACTGGCACGTCTGAGTGTTCTTTTCTTTTTGCTGTACTGTCGTCGCAGTTTCTGTTTTTTTTTTCCTGTTTTGTTAAGAGCTGAATAATTTAGAACAGATGGAATTCGAACCAAATTACCGTCCGATTACTCAAAGATTTCGTCCTATTTGATATATTTTTCTGTTGCTATATTAGATAACACGCACTTAATGAAGACAGGGAAAGAATCGCTATTGTCTAAAGGACTGAATCGTTATCTCCTTCTCGTCTGTAGATTACTCTGTGGACGAGATGTCACCGTATCATAAAAAGTCAACTGGTATTTATGACTGATTCCCCGGTAGTAATAATATGTTTACGATGGGATACTGTAAAGACCCCTGAGTATAAGATGCAGTTTGGCCTCAAGGAATTAGCTGCCAGTTGTCTAGTAATTAGTATACTAGTCAACCTTGATGTTTCTCATCTACAACATTCTTCACTAATACAGCCTTGAAGGCATCGCTTGGTCTCGATTGAACGGATCTAGTTAATGAGCGGAAGTAGAATATGTACAGAACTTCGGTACGTTTTACCCGTATTATTTATAGATTTATAAATAAATATAAATATCCGGATTGTAGATATTACTAGAGAAATTTAGAAAATCTCCTCTGACAGTAGACTTCTTTGGCGACAGGTGTATAAATAAATTGCCACATGCCTCCTAGGCCCGTTCTCAATTAACGAAACATCCGTGACTTGTTACAATTAATTCTGCTTACGTGACCATACATCCAAAGATTAAACTGAAATATCTAATATCCACTTTTGTTAATACCATTATTTGCATCAGTTATGCGTTAGTTGGCCATAAGCGGGGCCTACTTATCGGTAAAAGATTACATCTTAAAAGAAGAACGTTGCTCGAAACTGCCAACCCGTTCTTTCGGAAGTCTGGTTTTAAATAATCGTGTTTTTTGTTTTCTTTTTGTTTTTTCTTGCAGGTAAAAGCATTCCCATCCATTGCGTGGTCGAACAAATTCAGAGCTGCAGTCAAGGGGGAGAACCGGTGGAGTTGGACAGTTATGCCATCGTGCCGGGAAGCGCCGTGTTTTCGGACTTAGTTCGAACGGCCCTCATCAAATTAGGGTATTCTTCGTCCGAGGCCGTAGGCGCAAAGGGTAAGAATAAAAATTAAACCGTTTATGCTATTTTATTGCTAATTAATAATTTTGTCTTTGTAGCAGGAAAAATGATAGCCATTCGATTGTTAAAACGTAAATTGTTTAATAGGATTTATTAAGTTAAGAAGTTATTTTGGAAGTCGGAATCCTGTAGGGACGAAATAGTCAAATTAGCTGCTGTTAGTAATCTTTAATAGGATTGAGCATTTTACGGAAGTTAACCAATAGCTGACGAATAAATGTTGTTACAGATCTTAATAATTCATCGTTTCGTCATTCTTATTACTAATATCGGAATATTATTTTCTGGAAATGATTTTTACGCTGTTTAGAAGGAAGGATCTGTTTGATTGGGAGACTTTAATAACATTAAGTGAAGTGAAAGAGTTCGGTGTCAAATTTATTCTTTCTTTATTTCTACGTAGTATTTCTTGTGCAGAAAAGAGTAAAAAAGGATACCGCTTTTATAGCTTTAATCCTATCCATATATAACAAGACGGTTGTACTGTAAACAAGACGGTTGTTTTATCTCGGGGATTTTTCTTATCAGTATTTATTTGGTACGGAAACACTTAAATATCAACAAGGCGACAATTAGAGAGAACCGAGATAGACGAAAAGCCAATATGTTTTTGAATTTTGCTCCGGTATCCGTTTAGAATCGGCTCCGGTAACTGCGGCGAATCACTTTAATATGAAAAGAAAAAGTCTGCAATATATTCAATAGCTCGTCAGCTTAATCAAGCGAGAAAGAGCTTTGAAATCTATGCATTTTATAAGTTGTAAGGTTTATTCTGACTCACTGTCGCATTTAAGAAAACTGGGAAAACAAGATTGTTACCGAAATACTCTTTTGCTTTATATATATCACTAAAGGTATCAAATATTTTCTTTTTCTTTTTTTCGTCCAACAGTCTACTGGGAACAGATCTTTCTTTGTTTGCCATCTAATCAGATATGCACTGTTACAGTTCTTGGAAGAGTCAGACTTACAGGATTAGGCTACCCTTCTCTACAGGATTCGCTCTTTCCATCTCTGGAGTTTCCTGCATGCACGTCCTTAGTTGCCACTTTAATACTTACTCCAGTCTGTTCCGAGAGGAGATCAACAAAAAAAGAAAAAAAATCTAATCTTTAGACTACATTAGAGTGGAGATGGAAGTTTATGAGCTTACCAAAGAAGCTGCTGCTACATGTGTGTAGAGCCCTGTCAAGGAGTTCTACCGCAGAACTGAGGAACAGCAAGGTGCCCAAAGCAGCTTTACTGTTAGGTCCATGTTTTATTTAAGGCTGGATTAAGCACAGGTCCTGCTGCATGCCAGCTTAGGCAAAGCAGGGAGCTGGTAGTGGAGAATCCCAGCTTAAGGCCTGACACACGTCAGGTGTAAGAGGATTAGGGGGAGCCGGCATGCCAAGGGAAGTGACAGCTCTGTGCTGCTGCTGTCTTATCACACCACAGCTGGAGATGCATATGTAGACCGACAAGTAACTTTCACTTAAACAATGTCCCAAGTAGATGTATTTTCGGTATTTACTAGTAAAATCACCTAGACATTTTTTCTTCTCGTTCTTCGATGCGTTTTCAGAAACCAATGGTATTTCGATCGACTAATCAACATGGTCAAAAATCTGCAAATCCTTCTTTAATCTTCTATTTATAAAAAAGTCGACGGTAGTTCTTGTCGTTGCGTACCAACATCCTGTTAGTTCGGGGTAATTTTGTTTTTTATGTTGGGATTTTTTCATCGGAATTCGCGATCAAGACGAAAATGAGTTAATGGGATTCTTTTTCTATTCTTTTAAGAGCCAGCTTAACTTTCCGGGAAAGATCTTGGTTTTTTTCTTCTTTGACAGATGGCAGCATTTAATTTATTAGAATGATAATGTGGGATTTTGTTTACTGTCCATATGTTGAGCTACAAAATTTACACAGACTACATTATTGTTGGTGATTTGTCATTTGAGTAATTAACATGCCTGTCAAGTAGATGCCAAATAAACAGAAAGTGCCCCAGTGGACCGGGAGTTGATTATGCAACTTGCAATGACATTACAAACGGAATCTTTTTGCTGTCACCTTAACGCTTCCGTCTCTCTTTTCTCCCAAATGTTAAGCGATTACTCGCTAAAAATGGTGTGCGTTATGACGTTATTAGTGCAGAGTTTGGGGACAGATCTTCCCGGTTTATAATCAGGTTTTCAATGGAAAAACACGAGTCCAAGTGGGAATTGCGCTTCCCACCGTCAAATGCTTCTCGTTAACGTCGTGTCGCTTAAATCCTCGTCTTGTTAGCGCGTCCGTCTTCCGACTTGACCACCGATTGACCCCTTTTGGGCCGCTCCGTCGACCGTAAAATTAACCCACTTTCGTCGTTAAACACTTATTAACGGGCGACTAACGAATTCGCGCTGCGCATCTTGTTGTTTTAGGGGAGGGGAAAAGACGGAGAAAACAGCGTTTGTTTTGTCTGCCCTACAGAAAGGGGAAGGAAAGAAGTAGGGCACGCGTCAATAGGGAAATGGACATTTCGTATAGAGAAACGCTAGTTTCTTCTAAAAGATAATCGAAAGTTACGGAACGACGCCGGTTGTCGTTCCATAATAAAAGCCTCAATGAAACTGGAAAAGATAATTTTTTCCCATCCATACTAAAGAAAAAAAAAAGAAGTTATATCTGTCTATTCAAAATGCTATATTAGTTTCTGATGAGATATTGAAGTGCATCGCATACAGCACGCACGGTATACGTGTGGCATGATACACAATACGCTTTTTGAATGATAAATCTTTCAAAATACAATCATAACAATGGACAAATGAAAAAAGCAAAAGTGCGATCTGTTGATTGCAAATATAGCCGTTTGCAACTAGTTATGTAACGGATCTTTTTTCCTATATCTATGTATATACCTTGTATATATATATATATATATGTATATATAGTTATATAAAGTTTTTTTATTTTTGCGAAAAAGAAAAAAAAAATAACCGATTTGAATGCATTATTTGCAAAGTTATTTTTCTACCGGTGCAGACTCGGAATAGTGTTAATCTTAACGCTTGACAGTTGGGCAAATAATGAATAAGGAGCCAATCTTGTTTGAATTCCGAGAGGATTTCCGCGGAAATTCTCCTTTTGACAAGGTTATGTCATCTCGACTGACAAAATGTGGAAATAAGGAGGAGGATAACAAAACTAATTCTATAGAAATTTAAAAACAAAAACGACTTAAACAATAGATAGCTTAATAATAAACGTACCGTATCTTAAAGATTTTTTTTTTAAACTATTATTATTATTATTATTACTGAGCGATCTTCTTTTCGACGTAATGCGGTTTTGAATATGCATTTGATAAAAACTTAATTAAAGCGAATTATAATTTATTTTGTGTTTTAGCTGATTAATTCCATGCAATAATTAATTTGCCAAATATTAAATACAGTAAATTAATCAGGTAGATTGTTGAGAAATTCCAAACCGTGTAGGGTGGAAAAAAAAAAAAATGTGTGAACCCGTTCGTCGGTCTGTTCGTCAAGCTCCATTCATTAGCCTGTGCCATTTTGAGGCTAATGATCGGAAATCAACTAAATATCGTTTTCACGCTGTTTAGGAATTAAAAATCTTTTTGTTATCGGAAAACTTTCTACCTTTATTTAAAATATCTTTTCTTCCGTTTATAAAATTTAAAATTATAAATGCAAAAGTTGGAAACTTCTGAATTGTTATTTAAATATGTTTATGTATATGTATGTTTACTGTACATACATAAAGTCGTAAATAACTGATACATTCAAATGTTAACATTTCAATACACTTTGCATTATCATTTATGATCATCCTTCAATTTATTAAAATTATTGCCTGTTTTATTATATAGTTCCTTTTGTGATGACACTAATTTTAATTCTTATTTGATAAAGGAATGAGTAGACCTAATTCATATTTCCGGTAATGATGGTAAAATTAATGACTGTAGCAGATACAATTATTCAATGAAATGAATATATTAAACCACTAACAAAAGTTCAATCAAACCATTACCATCATTGAAAAATACAGTATATTCCATCCCTTCCATTCTTTATTACAAGAAAATATGAATTTATTTATATATATATATATATTATGGTAATGCATTTATTTAAAAAAATCTTTATTGGATTGTTTTAAATAATAGCATGGATTGATAAAGATGATAACTCATTGATTAGTGGGGTGATGACTGGTTGATCAGTCAACCAGTCGTCAGTTGACTAATAAATGTTAAGTTTGAAATATCATGTGTGAAATTGACTGATTGGATTATAACAGCCAAGTAATATCAAACAACTTTCCTCTAAATGGTCATCATTTAACAATTGAGTAAAGATTGATGATGATAACTCTCCCAAATATTCCATGCTATGAAGATATATATTACATATATTAATATATTTGGTCCAGAATAATAGTTTTTTTTTTAAATAAAGGAGATTAAATTTTACATAAAATATGAGTTTTTAATGCTAAGAAATTATTGATAGTTATTTACAGTAGATTTTGTTTACTTTTTCTTCCATACCAATTAATTATAATTTCAAAAAAAAAAAGAATGTTTGAAATTTGTATGTATTTTTTAATGGATATTAAATATTTGAATTATTTATTTACTTAAAAAAATATGAGTTTTTAGAATATATAATTTTATAAAAATATGTCTAATTAAAAATATTCAAATAAATAAATTTGACAGTTGCAAAAATTTATTTTTACAATTAAAAAAATGATTTTTTTATGACAGTTAAATTGTATTTCATAATTATTTGTGAAAGTTATTGAGCAAGTTTTAAAGTTTATATCGTGTAACAATTTATTAAATTCTAATTAATTAATTATAATAATAAAACTTTGATCAGGAAAATAATTATTTTTAGTAATCAAAAATACAATTTTAAAAAATTTTATTTATAACAATTTATTTTTTAATTATACAAAACAATTTATTTATATGTTTAAATAGAATCTATTATTCTTATTTATTTAGTTTTTCTTTTGTTTATTTGCTTTATTTGCTCTGTTTTTCTTATAGGTGCTATACATATTAAAAATTGGAAACCGCTGACTCTGGACCAGATTACTGAATCACCAGAAGCTACCGTGGCTGATATTTTAGGAGAACTTGCATCTGTAGCAACTCTTCATATTCGTCTCTATAGGTGTCTAATAATTGCTTAATAACTTAAATATAGCATTATAATAATTAAGACCTATTTCAAATTTTCTAAAAAAAATAATTGCTTTTTAGATTATGGTATTTTGTATTAAGTTTTAGAGTATGTCCTATTGCAATGCATGAAATTTGATTTCAGTCGACCCAAGATGAACACGGCTAATGAAGTTAAAGAAAAATTACTTCAAGTGCTTTTGGCTCAATCCCAAACTCTTTTAATCAACTCAGGTTGTCCTATTGACCAAGTAAGAAAGTTTTTACAGATACTGTATTTATAATTTCTAATAAAATAAAATAATTAATTTTCATAAATATTGGATTAATGGGTTTAATTTTTAATTATGTATTGCATAGCATTATTAAATTTACATTTTATTTTATATTAGATGCATCTGTAATTTTTTAAAAATATTTTTAAAGTAATTAAATAAACAGCAATGCACGTAACTATTAATTGATTTTAAAATATGCTAATAAAGTAATAGAATAGAGAAAGAAAGAGGGGGGAAACAAAATAACAAAAACAAATTAATTCAAAAAAATTTAATTTAACATAATAGCTGCAAATATTTAACATTTAATTGTCATTGAGTAATTAATAGAAACAAAAAGAGAATATAAATAAATGGTTAGTTCTTACTAATATGAAAAATTTGCAATGTCCTATTTCAACAAACAGCTTAGTTGAAAGAAAGTTTTTGTCATCTATTGAAATTCTCTGAAGAGACTTCTCTCTTTTGTGTCCAGTCTTGTGAGAAATGAGCTCAGTGTGCATTCTCTGTGAAATCTAGAGACATGTTCCCCCTTTTACGCAGTGCCCTACTAGATCATCGCTTGAGTGATAAGCCGAGGTCTGAGTAAGCGACACAGTCTGCTGGGGATGGGATCTGATTGTTGATGTTGGGATTAGAAAAGCCCAACTCTGAGGAGTTTGTCGTTCCGGCCAGCTTACTCTAGAGTGTAGCAGTCTGTGTCTTGGTGCTGTGGGAGAAGTCATGACTATGAATACTCAGTACGACTGCATCAAGGAGGAGGATTAACTTCAAGGAGAAGTTTTTGTTGTGCTACTTGCCAGGTCTTGACTGCCAACTGAGTATTTTATCATGCATGAATGCTGCCAGAGCCTTAACTTTCCACTGCAGACATCGAGAACTATAGACTAATCACAAAGAATTAGGCTGTTGGAAAAGAATTCTACCTGCTGTGATTACTCGGCATGATTTGTCAGCAGTCGCAGTGAGATGCACTAAGCTCTCCAAAGACTTTTTTTGCTATTATATTGTTGCCAGTTGTGAAAAAGTACACTTTGAATCTATTGAACTGGAACTACTAAAACAAACCATATATATTCCAAGACTTATTATTTTGAAGTATAATGACTTATGTTGACAAAAAGTCTCGATCTCTTAACTTTTAGTGACTGCAGGGGAAAAGAATAAAAATCTTAGATTTTGAAATGCTATAATTTTTCAGAATAATTATAAAAACATTAACTTGCAATTACAAGTTTATTTTGCATAAACTTAATTTATTATTCTTATTATAGAACTAATAAGACTTTTTATTTGATCAGTTCAGAATTAAAGATTTGAAGTCATTCCAAAGAACTAATCATTTATGCAATAAAAGAACAAAGTATGCAGAAAATAAGTAGTGATAAAAATTAGTAATGATGGCCCATGTACACAACCCTGCTGTTTACTAAGCCAATCTGCTTACTCCATAATCTTGCAACAATTATACAACTGCTTTCTCTCAAAGGTTTCCATCTTTCAAAAGATGCTAATTACATAAACCTGATCAGTTATTCCACAAATTTTAATATCATTATACTCCTCACATGAAGGAGAATTAATTCTGTAAACATTAGTTCCTTTTTGTATGACATAGCTCAGTTCCCTAGCTTCACATCAGTAGGTGTAATTTAATCTTCATTATGGGGGATTACTTTGTACTGAAATTTCCTTTCATCAGTGTGACCAGGATAGAATCCTTGTTGTCGGAACTTTTGATCTGCAGATGACATCTCATCCCTTAGGCTTGGCTGAAATTCATACATACTCCATTCATAAAGGAAATAGAACTTTTAAAACATCATGATTATAATCTTTTGTCAAGTCTCAAAACAAAAATGAAAAATTTCAGTTTTATAAAAATAGAAAGAAATGTTTATGAAAATCACATTACTGAGATTAAAATAGATTGATATATCTTTCAAAGTATCAAATTCCATTAGTATTAAGAATTTTTTGTTACTTTCAATATTTTAATTAAAACTAAGTTTTAAAAGTAAAAATTGATGACTTGTAGAAGTATTTGAATTCTTAATAATCAAACACAGCATTAATATATCTGAGTGATGACAAGTTAGGGCAGAAGTTTCTCAACCTAGTGCCTGCAGGCAAAGGATTTAAGGTACCCATTTAGAAGACTTAGAAAAACTTGTATAATTAAGTAAAGTGATTTTTTTTTTACTTTATTAAAAATAAAATACATGTATATTTGAATTTCAAAAATAATTTATTTAAAATAAAATTATTTATTATTGTTTTTTTTTTCATTTTTTTAAAATATGAATGTACTTTTAATGTGTTTTCATATCAAGTTTTAAGAATTAATATTAATTTACACTTGTGTCATACAAGCATATTAATCTTTTTATTTGATATATATATATATTATTTATGCTTTACATAATTATTTTTTTACTTATGATTTATAGTTTTCACTGGAAAACATTAGGATTGATATAATAAAAAATATTGAATAAACATAAATTTTTAATTTGTTATCAAAATTTTAAAAATAAATATAAATGAAAAAATATCTGTAGTGAACTGCTATTACAATTTATTTTACTTCTTAGTAAATATTATATCATTTGTTTTAAAATTTTTTACTTAAATTATTTTGGTTGATAAAAATGAATTGAGATTCTGTTATTTAATGAATAAGTATTGATCAAAATTCTTCAAATGAGCTCAGTTTTGGATATAAAATATAAATTAGTTCTGAAATATTTTTATGTAAATAATAAATTTTAATGTTATAAATTAAATACATTTACTATATTATAGTTTATTACATTTAATATTACATTAAAAAAACAAAAACATAACAGTTTGTCAAATTCTGCATTTATGATTATAACATGGCCTTAATTTGAATATTTCATAATTTTTCATATTTAGTTATATATGATCATTCAAATTTATATATAAAGTGTATGAAAATTACTTTATATATTTTTTGAAAGAGAAAAATTGTACAAAATATGTGTTAAGTTTTATTATTTAATAAGTTCTTTTTAAGTATTATTTTTTGATAGTTAATTGCAAGATAAAAATTATACGTATTGCAAAACCAGACGTTCCAGTAAAATAACAAATTAACAATTTAACTTTTTATTGATATTAAATTGTTGTTTTTTCCTCCTTTAAAACCTGTAATTTTTGCATTATATAATTATAATGTAAATAATAGAATTTTTTAATATAATTTATGTTATAAAAAAGCAATATCAGATCACATTAACAGATCTGTATATAACTGAAAATTTTTAATTAATTACATTCATCAATATTTAAAACATTATCTGAATTTTATTTTGAAATATTTCATCAATTGCTTTGTTAGTATTTATTAAATGCGTCATGTAGATGGCACTTCAATCAGATTCATATATAAGAGAATTTATAATAATTAGTTTTACATTAATTTTATTTGTCAGGAAAATTAAAATTTATTATTAAGTTAGTTTTTGTGTACTGTAGTGTAGTAGTATGAATAAATATAAACAAATAAATATCTATAAATTCCAAAAAAATAAATAGTTTTAAAGTTGGATCATTAATCATCAACTAGTCAAATAATTACAAAGTAATAGATTGGCTAAATTGATAAAAGATTTATAAATTTAAATAGAAAAATTATTTTTATAATAACTTATTAATCAAATGAACTTATTTATATAGGTCTTTAATATAGATATAATTATCTAAAAGGATGTACGGTATTTTACATAAAGTACAGTACAATTTAATATATAATATACTGATCATCTTAAATTTTCACATTTTTAATATATTTATAATTTAGTATATATTAATTATTATAGTTAATTAATTTAATTCTTGTTTCATTCAAAATTAAATTTGAAAAAATGCTTAATAAATATGGTAAACTAAAATATAGTGTTATTATTTTGTTAGTTTAATACATGCAACACTACTTTTTTTAATGGCTTTAAAGCACCCTGAACAATGAATTGTGAAGAATCTACAAAAATGTGTAGGTCTAAAGATCAATTAAAACTTTCAGATCAATAGAAACGTTTGAAAAGATTTAATATTTTCATTGTTTTAACGATGAAAACTCTTGGCTAATTTTAATGCCTCCAATACAAGAGGAAAATTCTTTCAATAAAAGTTTCAAATTTATTAATATGACTTGTTTTCATCAGTTAATTTTTTATTCTCAGTATATTTACTTTATACAGTAGAGATTTCTAACATGTTATTTAATAGTTAAGAACATTTTCTTTTAATTTAAAAATATTTTACATTTGATAATTAATCAGTTGTTTCAAGGAATAATTTGTGTCATTATTTTAATTATTCTTTTCTCATGAAATTTAACATTTTCTAAATAAAATAAATTTTTACAGATAAAAAATAAATGTAAGCAAAAAAGTAAATAAAAATATTAATCAATAAATTTTTGACAATTGGTAATTGACAAACATGGTGATTCTCTGATTCTCACCATGTTTGTCAATTACAAATCTTAAATAGTAAATAATTTGTGATTTGAAGTTTTAGGAGATTAAATGTTTTATTTTAATAAGCAAAGAATTGAAACATTTTTAAAAGTTCCGATGAAACTAGGATTTATATCAAATGTTTAATTATGCCAATTTCAACATATTACTATTTTGTAACAGAGACAGAACTAATATTACAGTGGTTACATTTAATAACTAATGATTTAAACATTTTATTAGCTACAATCATACTGAATGTATGTTTCTGTTATGTTTAATAGAATAAGCATAACCAAAATATAAGATATGCTTTTTAAAGTAAAATAATTGTTACCCATCATTATTTGATTTTAGTTTAACTTTTTACAATATTAGTAAATTTTTAGCTTGTCATAATATCACTTAATATAGTAACCAATCTAACTATTCTTAATTTCCATTTCAGTGTCATTTCCTATTAATTCTGCTCTATTTTGTTTTAAACTATTTTTATAATGAACTGTAAATATTTTTGCTGCAGTGTAGCCATTTATGTTTAAAAAAACATTGTCATCAGAGTGTTTTGTTTGTTTATGATAAGTAAGAATAACAATAATTTAAGTGCACTACTTTTATATAAAGTGTCAAAATAAAATCAAATGTATGATCTATTGAAAGGAAATAATAAATATATTTAATATGTTATTAATTTACGTNTATTAGCTACAATCATACTGAATGTATGTTTCTGTTATGTTTAATAGAATAAGCATAACCAAAATATAAGATATGCTTTTTAAAGTAAAATAATTGTTACCCATCATTATTTGATTTTAGTTTAACTTTTTACAATATTAGTAAATTTTTAGCTTGTCATAATATCACTTAATATAGTAACCAATCTAACTATTCTTAATTTCCATTTCAGTGTCATTTCCTATTAATTCTGCTCTATTTTGTTTTAAACTATTTTTATAATGAACTGTAAATATTTTTGCTGCAGTGTAGCCATTTATGTTTAAAAAAACATTGTCATCAGAGTGTTTTGTTTGTTTATGATAAGTAAGAATAACAATAATTTAAGTGCACTACTTTTATATAAAGTGTCAAAATAAAATCAAATGTATGATCTATTGAAAGGAAATAATAAATATATTTAATATGTTATTTATTTGCATTAACTTAATGCTATTTTCTCTGAAATAAAACATATTGTAAAATATATTAAATTTTAAATGTCTTAAAAGTTAATTTTTTCAAGAAAAATTAATTTACTACTTAATTTTCTTCTATTTTCTCTATTGCTTTTTAGATGTTCTTTGATTTAAAGCAAGTTTATTGAAATTGTGATATCAAATTCACAATTAAAATAATTTAATGTTATTTTTAAAACTTATAATAATATCTTACTTTTTAATGAATTGCATGCAAATTATTTATTATAAATATAATGATAAAATTTCAAATTTAATGATCAAATCTCTAGTAGTACTTAATTCTAAATTGTTGTTCTAACTTTCTAAAAAATATTAAAATATAATTGATGTTTTTAATATTTCTTTAGAAAGTTAATTGAACTTTTCTTAGTAATTGATTGATATTTAAATTATATTTTATCTTTACTAGTGTCTAAGAAATTTTGTCTTGTTAATGTTTTTTATTGACTGAGAAAAATATTTGAATTGGCAGATGTCAGATTTACAATTAAAGATGATCTAAATTTGAATTTTTAAATATTTTATTTTGAATAGATTGAATTTAAATTTTCTCATATTGTTTTTTATCTGATTCATCTGCAATCAGCTTTTCATCACTAAGTTAAACCCATTCTAAATGTAATCTAACAAATCCTCAGCTCTAATTTTTCTTATTGGTTGAGAAATTGTTTGAATTGGCATATATATAAAAGAATAATCTTGTTTCATATTTTTAATTATTTCAATTTGTTTGTAGTTATTTATTTAAGTCATGTTTCTTCTCTTTGTAACTACTGTATTGTTGTCTTAGTTATCCTACTATATACATAGTACTGGAAGATTGATAGATTACATTTGAGCAAAACAATATTTTATCAAAAATAGATCAAATTATGTCATTCATTTTATAGTAAACCTACTATTAGTTCAATTAAAAAATAGTTATATTATTTATATTCAAAATAAGTTCTTTTTCTGTTGTTTCAGTAATGAAAATCTTACTTTAAATTCTTATGATGATAATCAGCATAAAATTTCCCAAGAAACAAAGGAAATATCCTTCACTTTTTGAAATAAGGTCTTAAATTTAAAAATACATGTAAAATTTAAAAAAGTATTTGCAAAAATAATTTAATGTAAATTATACAATCCTCTAGGTATTAATTATAATCTTAAAGTAGTCTATTTTAATTATCATTTAAATTACTGAATGATAAAGGAATATGAGTATAGAAAGTTTAAAAACATAATAGTTCATTTATTATATTGTTCCAGATGAAATACTGCTAAAGAACTAAGTGATAAATACCCACTAGTATATTTAAAATTTTGTTGAGTTTTAATATTACATTATATATCAGTAATTACTTATGCAAAAATAAATGATTTAACAAATTCTAGATAGCAATAAAAAAGTATTTTTTCTCTTCTAGTTAAAGATTTAATTGTGTGCATATAAAAATTTGTAATTAAACATATCATGTATCTTAGTTTCTACATAAATCTTATAAACAACAAACATTTATATTTTCATACATCTTTCATGTTTCACATATTATCATACATCATTAACACTTTTATAATTCTTAAAGATCTCTTTATAATATTTCTGATATATAAATTTCCTTATAAAAACTATCATGTAATTTTATATTATTTACAAAAATGTGATGTTCTTGATGATTATTATTATTTAAACAATATTATATGATATCATTTATAAGAAAATCTCTGTTTAAAAATATTTATAAAGATATATTTGTGATGATTTAATATCCTATTTATGACCTTTAATTAAAGGGGTCACAACTTTCAGTAAAACAAATCATGGCTTTTCAGTAGTCAATATTAAAAATCCTGATCTATTTGTTATTTTATTTTTTAATTTTTAACTAAAATAAATTTCACCTTATAACAATTAAGGTAACAAAGTATTTATAACATTGTGTTTTATAAATCTGTCTTCAAAACTTTATTTTTGTAATTGTTTTGGCTGTTTCATAATTTTTTTTATTAAAAAGAAATTTTAAAATTATAAACTATAAATAAACTTAAAAAATTATTTTTTATATTTAGTTATAAGTATAGGCAGACTTTATATTTTTAAACTAGGATAATGATAATATAAGTAGAAAAATATTAAAAACATCTACATTTTTATTGTGGTTTATTGCAGTTGTGATTATTATTGTATTTATTGCAATTATTGTGATTAAGTGAAATCTGTTGAAATAAAATAATTACATCAAAAGACTTCCAGGTTAGGATAAATAACTTCTATGGTTAAATACTAATTAAAAACTAATATATATCTGGGTTGATTTTTGTTAAGACTCGATAATATAACGATATGTTTGCAAATTAGGCAAGATTGTTGGTGTGGATCATAACTTGCAGATCTTTTTCAAAATGCATGAAATAATTAATTTTGAAATTTATTAAAGTTATCAATAGATGGCAACACATCTACCTATAGTTAAATTCATGGATCATTAAATAATTTATCTAATCAGTTCAAATTTAAACATTTTCAGCATAATAATAATTATTATTTGATATTTAACTATCAAAAGTTGTAACATTGTTTTATTGACTAAATTACATTCATATTTTCCTTATTAAATAATGATTTCTTTTATATGAATTATTTTATATTTTAAGGGTATTATGTAATAGTTAATAGGAATTGACNTTACTAGTGTCTAAGAAATTTTGTCTTGTTAATGTTTTTTATTGACTGAGAAAAATATTTGAATTGGCAGATGTCAGATTTACAATTAAAGATGATCTAAATTTGAATTTTTAAATATTTTATTTTGAATAGATTGAATTTAAATTTTCTCATATTGTTTTTTATCTGATTCATCTGCAATCAGCTTTTCATCACTAAGTTAAACCCATTCTAAATGTAATCTAACAAATCCTCAGCTCTAATTTTTCTTATTGGTTGAGAAATTGTTTGAATTGGCATATATATAAAAGAATAATCTTGTTTCATATTTTTAATTATTTCAATTTGTTTGTAGTTATTTATTTAAGTCATGTTTCTTCTCTTTGTAACTACTGTATTGTTGTCTTAGTTATCCTACTATATACATAGTACTGGAAGATTGATAGATTACATTTGAGCAAAACAATATTTTATCAAAAATAGATCAAATTATGTCATTCATTTTATAGTAAACCTACTATTAGTTCAATTAAAAAATAGTTATATTATTTATATTCAAAATAAGTTCTTTTTCTGTTGTTTCAGTAATGAAAATCTTACTTTAAATTCTTATGATGATAATCAGCATAAAATTTCCCAAGAAACAAAGGAAATATCCTTCACTTTTTGAAATAAGGTCTTAAATTTAAAAATACATGTAAAATTTAAAAAAGTATTTGCAAAAATAATTTAATGTAAATTATACAATCCTCTAGGTATTAATTATAATCTTAAAGTAGTCTATTTTAATTATCATTTAAATTACTGAATGATAAAGGAATATGAGTATAGAAAGTTTAAAAACATAATAGTTCATTTATTATATTGTTCCAGATGAAATACTGCTAAAGAACTAAGTGATAAATACCCACTAGTATATTTAAAATTTTGTTGAGTTTTAATATTACATTATATATCAGTAATTACTTATGCAAAAATAAATGATTTAACAAATTCTAGATAGCAATAAAAAAGTATTTTTTCTCTTCTAGTTAAAGATTTAATTGTGTGCATATAAAAATTTGTAATTAAACATATCATGTATCTTAGTTTCTACATAAATCTTATAAACAACAAACATTTATATTTTCATACATCTTTCATGTTTCACATATTATCATACATCATTAACACTTTTATAATTCTTAAAGATCTCTTTATAATATTTCTGATATATAAATTTCCTTATAAAAACTATCATGTAATTTTATATTATTTACAAAAATGTGATGTTCTTGATGATTATTATTATTTAAACAATATTATATGATATCATTTATAAGAAAATCTCTGTTTAAAAATATTTATAAAGATATATTTGTGATGATTTAATATCCTATTTATGACCTTTAATTAAAGGGGTCACAACTTTCAGTAAAACAAATCATGGCTTTTCAGTAGTCAATATTAAAAATCCTGATCTATTTGTTATTTTATTTTTTAATTTTTAACTAAAATAAATTTCACCTTATAACAATTAAGGTAACAAAGTATTTATAACATTGTGTTTTATAAATCTGTCTTCAAAACTTTATTTTTGTAATTGTTTTGGCTGTTTCATAATTTTTTTTATTAAAAAGAAATTTTAAAATTATAAACTATAAATAAACTTAAAAAATTATTTTTTATATTTAGTTATAAGTATAGGCAGACTTTATATTTTTAAACTAGGATAATGATAATATAAGTAGAAAAATATTAAAAACATCTACATTTTTATTGTGGTTTATTGCAGTTGTGATTATTATTGTATTTATTGCAATTATTGTGATTAAGTGAAATCTGTTGAAATAAAATAATTACATCAAAAGACTTCCAGGTTAGGATAAATAACTTCTATGGTTAAATACTAATTAAAAACTAATATATATCTGGGTTGATTTTTGTTAAGACTCGATAATATAACGATATGTTTGCAAATTAGGCAAGATTGTTGGTGTGGATCATAACTTGCAGATCTTTTTCAAAATGCATGAAATAATTAATTTTGAAATTTATTAAAGTTATCAATAGATGGCAACACATCTACCTATAGTTAAATTCATGGATCATTAAATAATTTATCTAATCAGTTCAAATTTAAACATTTTCAGCATAATAATAATTATTATTTGATATTTAACTATCAAAAGTTGTAACATTGTTTTATTGACTAAATTACATTCATATTTTCCTTATTAAATAATGATTTCTTTTATATGAATTATTTTATATTTTAAGGGTATTATGTAATAGTTAATAGGAATTGACTTCAAAATAAAATACTTTCACTATTTTAACTTCATTAATTAATAATGTATCAATTAAATATGATATATATTTAATACAGCTATATACAAATTTTGAATTATTGATAGCATTAAGTTATTTTAAATTGGCAATTTGATTGCTTGGAAAATCATAATAAAAATTTTATAAGTTTAAGATCACTAAAATTCTTAAGATTCAATTTAATTCTGGTAACTTTTCTTCTTATTTTGAAGGATCAGTTTGAAAATTATCAGCTATACATTCTATTAAATATAGTTTGTTTTTACTGCTTTTCTTTTTATTGTTCTTACTGCTCTATTTTACTGCTCATTTTTTTCCTCTTTCTCTATTTTAGAATCATATTTTTTATTTTTATTCTTTACTTATCATAAAAAATTTCATAAATTTACTAATGAAGTATTACCTAAATGTTAATTGATAATTAGCTATAGATTAGTTAATTGTTATTCAAAAATTGAATCTTCAAATATTTTAAAAATGTAAAAAACATTAAATAAAAACTATTTAATAATAAAATTAACATTTCAAAGAAAAAAGTTGAGAAGAAGATAGCAATAACAACAATGATCCAAACAGTTCTAAAAATAATAACAACGATACAGATAGCTTGTTATGCTTTTTGATAACACTTGTTTTGCTTTTTGACAATATCATAGATATTGTCAAAAAGTAAAACACTGAATGTTTGCTATATGTTCAGCAAAAATAATTTACAGTATTTATTGTATAGATCCATCCATAAATTATAATCTATATAAACTATTTAAGCACAGATTTGCAGTACTGCAGATTTGTGTATCAAAGGTCAAGAAAGTTATCTACAAGATTAATGCTGGAAACAATATTCTGAGCATATATTAAAATGACATTACTAAAACAGTGTATCTATATAAACAATGCTAATCGATTGTAATATTTCATTATTTTAATTTTATTTAGTTATTAAAAAATAATTGCTATTGTTTTGCTTTTTGATCCAGTGTTCATCTGAACATATATTTGTTTTACTTTTGCAGTTTTTCATTATTTTTTATTTGTTTATAATAATAAATATCATTAATGATAACTTTTGAATTAAGTATTTTTAACAGGCATTTATTTAAAAAAAAAAAATGACATCAGCAACTCATTTAATAAAGTAAATCAACTCTCCCTGTTAAGATATGTTTTATTGTTTATTATTGTAACAGAAGTGATTAGCAGAATGCCTGCATTATATATTTATCGATTTAATGTAATGTATAAACATGCAACTTGTTTTATAACATAAACTAACATATAATAATTTTAAAAATGCAAAATGTAGTAAAAGTGGATAATACCTCCTGAAACAAATCAACATTGATTAAAAAGAGTTGAAGTTAATTATTAAGGTGATAACATAAGGTGTTAATGTGATATAGAAGTTTTAAGATTGTATACTAACTCCATCTTAAATATATTCATAATGCAATAATGCTATTCATTATGTACAGATAAAGATTTATGTAATACCTTCTAAATAGTACCACTCATGTAATAGCAGCAAAATACATGGTTTAACTACCATAGCAAAGATATACTGCATTTCAAGAACTGCATTAACAGAATGGATTGGACACCTAAAATTAGGAAGGAAAGAAAAATTATTTACTCCTCTACATCAACATAGAAAAACTAGATTTAGTCAAAGTCAATTTGAACAAGTGTAGGTGTCAATAAATACTTTGTATATGGATCTTCATCATAAATATTAAATAGTGAACCCTTCAGCATCTGTGAATTACTAAATTTACAATTTTTCATTACAGTCAACATTGTTGTCATCAAAGTTTTCCCTCTCTCAAACTTAAATTTGTGTGTAGATTTAATTCTGATTGTCTGAGGTTCTTCAGTTTAGCATCACATTTCATTTGGTGGTAGTTTTAGAGGAAAACAAATTGTGGCACTAAATTGAGGTTTAATTGTGTATAAAAAGGACTTTAAAACATATTCATGAATGGATAGAATTCACTGGTATATCAAAAGAAGTATTAACATGTTACTTATGCAGATGGTTTCAAAAAACAGAAGTGCTCTTTTGTCTATTTTTCATTTGCATATTTTAATTTAAAGATTATTTGAATTGAATTTTTTTTGGATAACTATTTTCAAACAATTAAAAAAATAGAGATGAACAATGTTTTTAATTATTAGAATAACCACTTTTAATTTAACCAGTTACAGTAATAAAAAAATTTTTATAGTTGCCTTTAAAAATGTATGAATAAATCAAAGATTCTTAAAGATATCTTTTGCTTTAAAAGAAGATTTGAATAATTAAAAGAATATTTAAATAAATTTTAAAAAAACATAACCATAATTAAATATACACACTGTTATCATCAGATATATTTGATAATAGCTACAAACTTATAATTTAACTGAATATTTTTAAAATGTGACTCAGATTTGGATAATTCAGATTATTAAATTTAATAATAATATATAAAAAAAATAATAATAATAAAATAACAACAACAATCAGATAATTATATTTATGCATCACTGTAATAAAATATTATGGTTAATAATTTATTGTAAATTTTATTAATTGTTTTTGCAGTCTGATCACTTTAATTTGAATAATTACTAAGAATCAAATGTTTTTGTATAGAAACTTCAGTTTCATTTAATAGAAAATTAGGAACTTTTCAACTGTAGCAAAAATCAAATACCATATAGGCTGGAAAATATATATATATAAATGAATTTCAATTTAATCACTTACTTGGATTAGGAAATTATCCAAATAAGTTATTTCCAAGAAATACTAAAAAATTTTGATTGAAACAAATGAAAATTTAGTACACTAAAGAATGTAATAAATTCAAACATTGATTAATTTATAATTTATTTTGTTTATTTTGACTTTGCAATAGATTTTATAATACCTGTGTTAAATTTTCAAAACAAGAATAACAGAAAAAGCACATAGTGAACCATGCAACTTTAATTTTTTCTTTTAGATAAATAATATTTTCAAAATAAATTTATAGTTTTTTATTTATGCAGATTTTATCTAAAAAGATTATCTAATTTTAAGCGAAATCTCTACAAATAATTTTTTTTACAGGTGAAAGGAAATTGATTGTATATTTTACAGTTTTTATAACAGTTTTTAAGTTTATATTTTTGTTATATTAACATCTGATTTTCTAGAGTTTTATTTGCAATTATAACAAATAGTTTATTAGGTTATGCTACTATCATGAACCCTACTTTGTAATATCAAATTAAATTTACTTATTTTAAACACCAAATATCACATTGAAATTTTCCTAAGTTAGATTTGATTATTGAAGTTAATTAATGATATGAGCCTTTGGAATGTAGATAAGTATGGCATTATTTGTTATTAACATTAATAATTAGTAAATTTTAAATAATTTAATAAAATTTATATATATTTGACAAAAATCTTGATTTGAAATTAGGATTATAGTCTTAATTTTTGCATGACATGATATTGTTAGTTGTGCTATCTGGACTTTCAAACTAAAATTATTTCAAATTAATATAAATGTTTTACTGATATTATAAACATAACATTTAGTTACTGCTATTGCTGAAGATAATCTAAAATTAAAATACGTCTACACAAACTTTGATTTGGAGTTTGGATGATATAATTAGTAATACACATTACATAAAAATCATAGTTTGAATCTCATAGGCCACTTTTTTTCTGAATATAATTGGAAAAGATATGCAATTTAGTCTAAATCTAACCTGAGAAATTGCTACATAATATTTAAAAACTTTAATATTTTGAGGATTTGAATCATTTTTTATTAAATGGATTTATATTAGACAAGAATATGTAATGTTTAATGTATTTTGCATATGTCTTGATAAAACTTGTTATTTGATTTATTTATATATTTGTTTTGCATATATATCAGTTTTATAGTTTTAAAATGTAAAAAATTCTTATATGGTTTTATGTAATTGTATGTATTTTGAATGCCATTAAACTGTTGAAAATTATATTATTAGTTATTGGATTATCTATAAAGTTACAATTTGATCAAATAAATCAAAAATGATTTAAAATTAGTAAAATATTTAACAATTTTACTATTTCATAAGTAATGGCAAAATCTAAATAATTTAGTCTAAATAACAGTAATACATTGATATCTAAAAAATGATCAAACTCTTTTATTGGATTCAATTAAACAATCTTTTTGTTGAATTAATTTGTTCCATTTATTTTATTTCTTCAACTGCTTCAATCTTCCATCCATTGTTTTGCTACTGGCAGTAGGCTACTACTAAAAAATTTGGTGGTTGCTTTAGTCCTAAAGCTCTCCTTTCCTACCTATGTTCCTGTATTGAATCATTGATAAGTTTAATAATTTATAATACTTTTTTGATTACTCCATCTTGATATCAATACCAGATGGTATTGATATCAAGATGGAGTAATCAAAGTTAGTGTTAAAGATGAATTGCTAAATGCAGTGATAAAATAGAAGTGATAAATTAGAGTAATGATTATAAATATTTTTATACAAAAATAAAAATCACTTTCATACTTAAGATTTATTAGATCTACAGATCAACTTTAAAAAACGAAGTAACAACACAAAATAATAATTAATTAATTAAAGATGTAGTTCTTTATTAGAAAAACAGTAATAATACAAAAGAAAAACGTATTTTATGAAAACATATGGTGTAGCTTATATCCTGAGCTTTGTTATTAGAAAACTACAACCATCAATTTTCTAATATCATTAAAACTATTAAAATTTTATTAAGAGGATGGATCTCTTCATGCTCTGTAATTTTCCTAGAGCTTATAAATATAAAATTGTTTTGAAAGGTTAAGAAAGTAAATTGTTACATTCCCTGTGAGGTATTGATGTCTGTACATTTGATGTTATCAAGATTACCATATTTTTGCCTTTTAAAACATATCATTGTATTGAATGCATCATGTTTTTCATATCAGTTTTTGGGAATTCTCTGCAGTCAGTATAAGACACATTCTACTTGTAGGATGCATCTTAATTTTCAGATAAATTTCTGATATGAGGTGAAAAATACAGTGATTATATATAATAATCTCAACAGTCATAATTGATAGACAATCACAGAATTAAAGAATGAAGAAATTGAATATTTCTTATTTTATCTTCTGACAATAAAGACTTTTATAATGATAGCAATAAGATAAAATTTAAGTATAATAATATAATGTAGTAAAATAAGTATATATGTACAGTTTAGAATGTGTATATGTGTATATACTGTATATACATATGTACACTTGTATTTTACTTTATTATACTTTATATCAATACCTAAAACTTTTATCTTACTACTGATCATTACAATATTTTATTGTTACTGATTATTATATTTTCATATATGGGATATATTTATATGAATTTTTAGTGATTAATGAAAAGTATTGTTTAAATGAAAATTTCATAGTCATACCACTTTCATAGTCTAGAATTTTAATATTTTGATAGGATTTTGACCTGGTTAAATGTTTCCAAATGATAAAATTTAAAATCAATTACTTTATAAATATTAAAATGAATAAACTTTTGTTAAATTGTTAGGTATTGATATAAAGTATAAATTATAGGTTTTTATTTAAGAAAACTTGATTTACAGTATTTAGAAAAATTAAATATAGAAATACATGAATACAATATATTATAATGAATAGAAAAAATGTCTCCTGTGCCATGTAATTTAATGCAGCAAAAATAATTTATATCTTGTCAATTCTTTTACTTAGGATAAACTATTCAATTTGAATTGATATTTCAAGACATTTGGTTATTTGAAATTAACTTTGTATTCAAAAGTAACATTCACTACTTGCCAATAGTTTTACTAAAAGTGATATATTTATTAGCCATTAGTGATGTAACAAATATTCGGTTACTATTTGGTATTCAGCCTATTTTTTGCTATTCGGCCAAATACCAAATACCTAAAAACAGGAGTAAGAAATAACAAAAACACAGTAAATTAATCATTTTGGTATTTAGATTTAATGTTATTCGGTTAGTGTTGTTTGTTTATATTTATTTATAACTTATAACATGCACAAAATAAAAAAGAACATAATATTAGTCACTTGTATTCACAATTTTTAATTACAAAGATCAGCACACGTACACACGTACACACCTATTCGTTTGAGAATCGTCGCACATCTGAGGGTCTGACCCTGCCTATCCTTCTTTTTAAGTGCTTGTTTTTGCTCTTCTCTTTCTCTTTCCTCTATCGCTCTAGTTCACGTATGCCTATGCATACATCATAATATGCGCTCACGATACTTTCGATTCGTCACTTTTCCATCGTAGATTTCCCATTTTACAATTACGTGACTCGTAGCCTGGTGATAACAGAGAAAAGAGACACATAGGACGTCAGAATAAGTCACAGTCATGATTTCACAAATTTGAGACAGCTTGGTAGCCCGAACGGCCCCAGGCTTTTGCCCATGCATGCTAAGTGACTTTCATTACAAGCATTTAGCTTTCTGAAGTCTATGACAACAATTGTTTGGCATTGACAGCTGCGAATTTTGCGCCAATAAACTGCCTCCACTTGTTCAATTATGTTATCAACTCAATTTCATATTTATTTTCACATTTTCACTTTGTGGTCCTTCTCTGTTCTTTTTCCATTATTTACACATGTAGGTCATTTCATTGTTATTCACATTTGATATCATCATTTATCACATATTGCCATGACACTCTTGTCTGTCCGCTACAACTGTCAAGAATTAACGCGATTGGCGAAGCATAGTGACAGCGGGCCAATAGAGAGCAGGGTCCTTGCCATAATGCGGTTTGCACGCCAATTTTCGTACATGCGTTTATCAAGCTGAATAGTTTGGCCAAATATTTGGCTATTTGGCCACGCTCCTGGCCGAATATTTGGTATTCGGCCTGAGGCTGAATATACTATTTATTGCAACACTATTAGCCATAGAAATAATTCAATATGTTTGTTTTTAAAAATCAAGAAATGAAAACTCAAAAATATGATTACCGTAAATAAATTATAAATTCAATACTTTATTAAATGATTAACTAGCCATTGTAACTATTTTAATTAAATGAATTATTCTGAAGCAAAATGCCAATGTTAAAAATAAATTTATATTGATGCTAAATTTTATTTTGAAGATGATTTAGAATCTTTGTAAGACTTTCATTACTGTAGGACATCATATTCTCTTAGATACCATTATTAGTGATACTATTATGACAATATGAAAAATGAGAATTTTGTAATAATTCTCTCTTTCTACTAAAAGCTATTTTACTATTTAAAATATAGTGAATTGTTATTTTAAGAAAATAACATTCTTTCACAAATCAACATGATTAAGAATTAGTTTGAGATTTCAAATGTGCTAGAATGAAAATATCTGTTGTAGGCAGTGGTGATATTCAGGGGGTTCGCACAGGTTCGGCCGAACCCGTTGTTAACATTTTCAAAGTTTTCCGAACCTTGTTAAACACATGTAACATTTCTCAATGGTTTTGATTCTTTTTAAAAACTATATTAAAATATACGTATTATACTCTGTACTACTAAACTAGAGCCTTCCGGTGCACCATTTGAGCGAAAAAAAACTGTTAAGGAAAAATTTTCTGTTAGCGAACCCTTTGTTAAATATTTCGAATATCACCACTGGTTGTAGGGCAATGGATCAATATCTATAATCAAGATTATGACATTGTTTTTTTACATGTCTCAATGAATTTCAAGTTCTGTACAGGAAGCTCTTTAATTTTATAAAGGTTGAATGGAATAGTGTTATGATTTATTTTAAATAGTTTGATTATAAAGCAAGCTACATAAATCATTTCATGAGGATTAAACAATCAATGTGTTTTTGATCAGTTTTCTTTTTTTCAAAAAATAGCTTAACATTTTTCTTTTGTATTGACTCCATATTCCCTATTATGTTTTCATCTAAAATTAACCAAATCCCAATCCCAATTATACTTTTTTACTTCATATATTTTTTTTAAGTACACAAAGACAAAATTATCTAATTGTCCTAAATATAGCTTGTCCTTTTGTCTTTGTGATTTGCATTAATAACTTAGCCAAATGAATGTTCATCAAACATTCATTTGGCTAAGTTATTTTGTATTTGATTTTTTTTCTTGCATTATATTAATAACATAAAAATCCTAAAATTTTAAATTAATTTTATGATGAAAATCATAATTTCAGTATCATACAGTGAAATATCAAGATAATTTCTTTTTCTTTCTATAATTTCTAAATATCAGTTAAGAAAATGAAAATGTTTTTTATTATTCACAATATCTTTGTTACTAATAAAAATATATTAATATATATTATGTCATTCAAATATAATTATAACATATACATGTATAAATAAATTATACATATATTAGAACTCTGATTAATCAAGGTTTTGCATTATTCCAGACAGACCTGTAAGTGAATACACTTCTTTTCTTATATTGTATTTAATAAAAGAAATTTTAGAATGATAACTTGGATTGTTAACATTTTAAGCTTTTGCAAAATGATTTGTTTCTGTTATCTTTTATCATTTAACTTCAATGTGAAACAAATCATTTATTTTAAAGTGTAACTACAATAATACACATTATCTTTAAAACTATTGTATGTACTACATTATCTGTATAAATGAATAAAGTAAGAATTGTTGTTATTATGTACAATTAAATTCACCAAGGTATAAAAATAGGCTTTAAAATGATGCCTTGTAAATCGTTTATATTTGTAATTTTAATCCGAAATGGCCATGGCTGTCCGTTTTATATGAGTTTTCAGTTATCCAAGGGAGTATCAGTCTACATTATCTTGGATAATTGAGGTTCTTCTTGTATACATAATATAGTATTCACTTAAGCATAATACAGTAGTTTATTTTTTACAGTATATATATNTTAACATTTTCAAAGTTTTCCAAACCTTGTTAAACACATGTAACATTTCTCAATGGTTTTGATTCTTTTTAAAAACTATATTAAAATATACGTATTATACTCTGTACTACTAAACTAGAGCCTTCCGGTGCACCATTTGAGCGAAAAAAAACTGTTAAGGAAAAATTTTCTGTTAGCGAACCCTTTGTTAAATATTTCGAATATCACCACTGGTTGTAGGGCAATGGATCAATATCTATAATCAAGATTATGACATTGTTTTTTTACATGTCTCAATGAATTTCAAGTTCTGTACAGGAAGCTCTTTAATTTTATAAAGGTTGAATGGAATAGTGTTATGATTTATTTTAAATAGTTTGATTATAAAGCAAGCTACATAAATCATTTCATGAGGATTAAACAATCAATGTGTTTTTGATCAGTTTTCTTTTTTTCAAAAAATAGCTTAACATTTTTCTTTTGTATTGACTCCATATTCCCTATTATGTTTTCATCTAAAATTAACCAAATCCCAATCCCAATTATACTTTTTTACTTCATATATTTTTTTTAAGTACACAAAGACAAAATTATCTAATTGTCCTAAATATAGCTTGTCCTTTTGTCTTTGTGATTTGCATTAATAACTTAGCCAAATGAATGTTCATCAAACATTCATTTGGCTAAGTTATTTTGTATTTGATTTTTTTTCTTGCATTATATTAATAACATAAAAATCCTAAAATTTTAAATTAATTTTATGATGAAAATCATAATTTCAGTATCATACAGTGAAATATCAAGATAATTTCTTTTTCTTTCTATAATTTCTAAATATCAGTTAAGAAAATGAAAATGTTTTTTATTATTCACAATATCTTTGTTACTAATAAAAATATATTAATATATATTATGTCATTCAAATATAATTATAACATATACATGTATAAATAAATTATACATATATTAGAACTCTGATTAATCAAGGTTTTGCATTATTCCAGACAGACCTGTAAGTGAATACACTTCTTTTCTTATATTGTATTTAATAAAAGAAATTTTAGAATGATAACTTGGATTGTTAACATTTTAAGCTTTTGCAAAATGATTTGTTTCTGTTATCTTTTATCATTTAACTTCAATGTGAAACAAATCATTTATTTTAAAGTGTAACTACAATAATACACATTATCTTTAAAACTATTGTATGTACTACATTATCTGTATAAATGAATAAAGTAAGAATTGTTGTTATTATGTACAATTAAATTCACCAAGGTATAAAAATAGGCTTTAAAATGATGCCTTGTAAATCGTTTATATTTGTAATTTTAATCCGAAATGGCCATGGCTGTCCGTTTTATATGAGTTTTCAGTTATCCAAGGGAGTATCAGTCTACATTATCTTGGATAATTGAGGTTCTTCTTGTATACATAATATAGTATTCACTTAAGCATAATACAGTAGTTTATTTTTTACAGTATATATATCATAGTATTTAAGAATTAATTATTGTAATGTTAAATATATTAGTATAAACACATTAATTTTTTTAATACTATAAAGAAATTGTTAGAAATCAAATCATTTAAATGCCACATTATTTTGGGTTATATTTTGGTTAATTTATAACTAATAATAATATGTGATTTGGTTTGCCTTTAGACCAAATTACTTGATATCAAGGAAGAACTAATTTGTTATAAAATACTTTCTGGTTAATTTCTCCCTCTTACAAGGATGTAGTTATCATTCATTTCTCATATTGATAGAGCTTTTAATTATTTTCTCAAGTTGGGAATATCTATAATCAGAACTAAAAATTTATGGTTATAACCAAAACTATGTTTGGATTTAGTCAGAAAGATATTTCCTTCAACAAAAAAATAACTCATGAAAAAGACCAACCGTAACCAGACTTCTGCTTTCTAACACAATTTTTATCTGTGTGGTATAGAAATGAGCAAAACCTCTGAAACTTCTCTTACATTAAGAAAAACTGGTATTCTGTAACAAAGTGTGGATTGACTCATTAGAGAGAGGTGGAGTATATGTAGTATATATGCACTATGTAGTGTTTATATAATGCATACTTAATTGCATAATCTTACTCCACATCTATATTATTTATGTATATACAAATTTAATATACAGGGTTTTTCAAAAGGTCTATGACAAACTTTAAAGGTATGTCAGAGATTCAAAGACAAACCATTTTTACCTAGGAACATCAGCTACAAACACCATCTAGAGTTGCTAGAAGTACAGGAAGAATCATGCAGAAAGGAATACATGTAAAGTATACATGTTTATTAGAACACTCAAATTGCATTTGCAACTATATATTCCTAGGTAAAAATGGCTTCATTTTGTGTATTGTTGAATTTGTATATAAATAAAAAACAGAAAATACACTCATATTTTAAAGATTTGCTTTAATGTATGAATAAAGATTTGGTTAGAAGAAATTATAAGAATATTCCAATAGTTATCCAAACTAATATTCATCTGCTAAATGTCTCAAAAGAAATATTAATACAATGTTGTATTTAACTGAATTTTTTCATATTGGCATAAGAAAAATGAGAATTTTTAAAAAATTAATATCCATCTGTAAATTGTTTTTGATAATTCCTATAATCAATTATTATTGAAATATCATCATCAAAAGGATTATTACAACATCTTTTAAATTAATATTATAAATAAAGAAAGCATTTTGACCTGCTGTAAAATTTTGTATCATGCACTGAAAAATTTATCAATCATACTTTTTCTTAAAGTTATTCAAAGAAATCAAAAATTAACAAGTAAATTTTTGTTTTTATTACTCAAAACATCTTCAGATTGTTTGTAATCTGATCTGAAAATGTTTTCTGTAATAAAAGTGAAAGTATTTACTTATTTTTGGTTCTTTTGAATAATTTTAAGAAAAAAGTATCATTAATAAATGTATGAATGTATGTTTAATATTATAAATAATTTTTTTTTTTAGTTTTGAATTTCAAATTTAAAAATAGAATCAATCTATTTATCTATATTTTATTTTATTTTATTTTATTTTATTTTTGTTTGTTTTTTTTGTAAAACTCAGAACTAGATTTTAATGTAATGAAATAGTAATCAAAGTTGGTAAAGATATTCAACCTGTATTAAAAAATAGATATTTGTTATAAGCAAACACAAGCATCAAGCCATTATTATTATTAACAAAATGCTGTCAGGAATCATCATTCTTTCATTTCTTTCAATAATAATTATTGTGAAAACCAAATACATAAAATAAAGAATTCAATATTATTTATTGATTATTGAATTGCAAATAAAAACCTGAATAAATAAATGATAAATAAAAATATTTAAAATAAATCTTGTTTAAAATGTTAAAGTTTATGTTTAGAAGCTTTCCTTTTTGAATTTTAAACATCTTGAATGTTTAAAAACATTCAAGATGTTTAAAACTCAATATAAAGTGCATTTATGTTGTGTTCTGAACATATATAATAATGAGTAATTATGTATTGTGATATCGTCATAATGCTGGGCTGCAATTTTTAATAGTATTTTTAATTAATTTAAAATATATTTTTCTTCACTTCAAATTAATAGTGGCTTGTCTCTGTACATCATACTTTCCTTTAACAATAGTCATGCCAGTTATCTATTAACTGCTTTCAGGGAAAAAGTTATGAATTGAAATAATATAATTTCCAGTTTGCATCAGAAGTTCCTATATAGTTAATCATGGCCGTCTGCCCGTAAGGTTTCCTTATCTGGTCTCAGATTTCATCTATCTAACTCTGTTCTTGAGATTAAGGAAAGACAGGAAGATAGACAACAGTGGGAATTTATAGGACTAAAATTTTTCCAAATTGCAACCCAATAAAGAAATATAGTATTTATTCCTACTGTAAATGACTTTAAGATAGAGAGATATCTTTTATATTAAATTTTTCTTGAATGTAAAAATAAAGATTTATTATTTAAAATAAACAAAATGTGAAGAATTACTACACCATATTTTTTTCCTTTATTCCTACAATGCAGTAGAGTATTTATATTATTTACAGTCTGATATATTGATAACATAAGACAGAGCCATCAAAAGAATTTTCCTCAAACATGGAAAAAATAGGGACCCATAGTGGTTTCTAGCCCTATAAGGTTAATGTTGTTTTTACTAACAGACAGCAAAATTGTTAAGACTAATTTTAATTAATAAAGAAACATTGTATGTATTTCATTTGTTCAAAAAAAAAACAATGGCAAAAGAAGCTTGTTCTACCCTGGGTCCCATACAAGCTCTTGATGGCCCTGCATAAGAGTATGTCAGAAATCAATTCATTTTCATAAATATTAAACTATATAAATACTATAAAATTTTCAATAGGATAAATATTTATTATGTACATATGTAGACTCTTTTATCTATAAAATTGCAAGGATTATTATATTCAATATATAATTTTGAAATGAATCCTTGGATATAATACATTTCTAATTAACTATTTGAGTTATGCTTAAATCTGAATGAGATTACAATTTTCAATTTAATTATTTAACAGATGAAAATATTTTTATTTTGATATAAAAAATTATTTTTACTTATTTATTTTAACTTTAATAATCACCATATATTTAATTTTATATATTTTAAATCTAAAAAAGCAATATTGCTGAATATTTTTATAATATGATGAATATGACAGTAAAATATAGAAATCAGATTTTACATTTGACTGAAATTTGTAAATTTTCAGTAATGTTTTTCTTCTTCAGATAGATAGTCAAATTAACATAGATTTTAATGCTATTTAAATGTTTTAATTAAAATTTTTATAATTCACCTTACTCTTGAATAATTATATATTATGATTAATTGAAATAGTAGTGCCTGAGTTAGTGTGGTGATTGTAAATGTTTTTAGTAACTTTCTTTTTGAAATTAAATCACTTTTTTTTAGTAATATAATAGAATCTGCTTATCAAAATCACTTTGGAACTTACATATACTGATAATATAAGTTAACATTAATCAGAATAAATAAATAGTGGATATTCTGATTTATTGATTATGACATTAAAAGGACTTGTTAAAACATTTAAAAATACATAACTTAAAGATCTATTAATTTTAATTTATCCAGCATACAATTGAGTTAACAAATGCCAGAAATTTAAACAGCTGTGATATGATTAAAATGATAATCATTTAACATTTAAAATACTGGTTGAGACTGATAACAATAAATGATAATTAATAATGATTACACATTATTAACAACATCTTGATGCTGATAGAATGAAAAACAGAGGTGGCGTAAGGTGTGAGCGATGTGGGCCACTGACTACGGCCTCACTGTCCGAGGGGCCTCGTGCTTTGAAGGTTTATGCATTACATAAAAGCCGTAAACTCAACAAAAAAATTTTACTCATCATAAAACGATAGATATATTGACATACCAAATTTGTTTTTATTTGTCTAGCAACGTTTGCTGGCGTTGGGTTGCTATCGCGGGGAATCCTTGCCAGCCAGAGCTGGGGATTTCCCATTGTGTTTGTTTACGTTACTTTCACGATTCTCAACGGCTAGAAAGCCAATCAAAGTATCGCAGTAAAGTATCCTGTAACTAGTGGAATTAAAACTCGAATATTAAATTTTAATCCCAGGGCACTTTTTACACTTTGCGGTTGTCATAACTGAAATCTGCTGTCGGTAGATGCAACTAATTCTTCTGTGGCAGCAAAAACAGGTTTTGGTTTTATTCAGAAAATTTATTTGCTATTTTCAAGTTCTAGCAAACATTGGGAAGTAATCAAAGGTAAATTAAAGCTTAATATGAAGCCTTTATCAGACACAAGGTGGGAAGGTAGAATCAAGGCAGTGAAGGCCGTATTATTGCAATTAGATGATGTTGTTGAATGCATCGAAAGCTTAAAAAATCAAGCGGAACAACCAGACACACTCAGTGATTGTGATTTGGTTTTAAACGAAATGCTCAGTTTAGAATTTATCATATTATTACATGTGTGGTATGAGATATTATCACGTGTTAATATCATAAGCAAATTATGGCAATCTATGCAAGTCCATTTAAGCATTGTTCTTGAACATTTGCGTACATTTTGTGACTAAATCAAAGAATATCGACAAACTGAATTCGAAAAATGCATGTCTGACGCTCGTCAATTTATTGAGAATAGCAGTTATGAACTGCCAAAAGATTTTAAAAACGAAAGGGTAGCCAAAAAGAAAAGAATGTTCAATGATGAAGGCAGCGATCAATCTATACAGTCTCCCAAAAGCAGGTATGAAACATGATTGATTCTATAATAAGCAATGTGGATTTGGGATTTATGTCTTTAAATCAACATTTTGAAAATTTTGGTTTCTCTTATGATCTAAGCAAGTTAAAAAATATTCCAAAAGAGCAAATATTAAAAAACTGTCAAGATTTACATTCAGTCCTGCGAGTGAGTGAGAGCAGTGACTTAACCTTACAAATTATATGAAGAATTACAATGATCCCAAATTTACCCAACTTCATTAAAGATGTGAAACAGCCGTTCCAATACATAACAGAAAATAACTTGAAAGAAATTTACCCAAATATTTACATTGCCGTTCAAATTTTGTTAACAATACCGGTAAGTACTGCCTACGCTGAAAGCTTTTCAATATTAAAACTAATAAAAAATTATTTAAGAAATACAATGGGTCAGGAAAGACTTTCAGCTTTGGCAGTTTTATTTATTGAAGCACATATAGCATCTAAGCTGAATTACGATACAATTATTAAGGAGTTCAGTAAGGCTAAAAGCAGGAAATTTCTGTTTCTTTAATTTTTTTTTCTTTTTAATTTTTCTTTAATGTTAGGTAAAGACTATAGTTTGCATTTTTAGGAATCAAAATTTGACAGTTTCAACTGCTTTTTATTTTATAAAATCCGTCTTCTTGTGCCACCAGAAGGCTTCGCGAAATGTACCTTGCCCACATCAAATTTAGGTCTTGCCCCACCGCTGATGAAAAACAATTTAATAATAGTTATTTACTTTATAAAATCTCTTACAATTATCATTATGTAAAGTATTTAACCTACAGGTTTTAAAGATATACTAATTTTGATTGCATTGAACAATTGTTAACAATATCCATGATTATAAAAAGCAGATTCTGCTGTAGTAACAAAATTTTTATTTTTTAAATATTAAAAGTATAATTGCAATTTTGAAGATATTTCAGAATCTTCAAAATTCCAGTATTTAAAAATTTTCTATTTAAGAAAATAGTGATTATTTTATTTGGCATTATTCATTACCATGACATTTTTAATGTAATTCTTCACTTAGATGTATGGCATAAATTGAACAATGTATATACAAGCTACCTCATCCAAAAAATAGTTTTACTGTTATTCAATGTAATTCTGAAAACTGAAGGCAATTTAGTTAAAAGATAACTGCTACTTCTAGTACATATTATGTAATATTTATGAAATTAATTAGACAAATTTTAGCCTGATAATTATTAATCTAGCCTTATCATTTGATCATTAGAATAATTCAGGCTTGGTTGTCTATATTATTTATAATATCTAATGTACTGTATATATATAAACAAATGTGAAGAGAATTAAAAATTATATTTAATAAATAGATGAAAATAATGCATTTGAAATAAAAAAGATCTCCTTATTTATGTTAACAAAAGAGAGTGGTATTTCTTTTTACGTTAAATTTTAGTAATATAAATTAAGCATTTTTTATTTAATTTTGAATATTAGATAAAATTTTAAGAGCATTGTAATACTTTCTTTAATCGCGAGAACAGAGTTAGTTAGATGAAAGACTAGACCAGATGTGGAAACCTAAGGGGCAGGAGGTCCCAATTAACTATAGATGAATTTCTGATGCAAACCAGAAGTCATGTTATTTTAGTTCAAAAATTTTCTCCTGAAAGGTGTTAGATAGATGACGGGCATGATGCTATTGGCAAATGAAAAGTATAATGTACAGGGGCAAGTCACTACTAATTTGAGGTGGAGAGCATATATTTTAAATCAAATAAATTAAAAATATGATCAAAAATTGCAGCCCGCATTGTGACAATGTCGCAATAAATAATTGCTTGTTTTTAAATGGTTTATGTTGATAGTGCTCTTAAAATTTTTAACTGGTAAGAATCTGGCATGAGAAGATAATTATTTCTTTTATTTTGAATAGTATGTTAACATTTAAATTAAAGTCAAAATTTAAATCATGTGTTCAAGGATAAAGCTTGTTAAAAAAATTACTGATTTCCATTTTATTTTCAATTACAGTAGAGTCCCAATTATACAAGGTAATGTATATCACAATATTTTGGACAATCAAAAAATTTGATAACATGAAATGTTTGGTACAAAGTGGCCAATACAACATAAGAATATTGTTACAAAATCAAAACTTTATGATGATTAGGATTTAAATTTCTATATTCATTTTTAAAATTCATACTGTTGGAAAGACAGTGCAATAAATTCTTTTTAAAATGCTTAAGACTTTTGAATGTATCACTCAGCCAAGATTCATGAAATAAACTGCATTCTACTACATTCTACATTCTCTTGTCTTTGTTGATAAAGTACTCTTTCACAATTTACCTTGGATAATGCAGTATCTCAGTTAAACAGGTCTTAATATAGTAGAAACCTAACTATAATATTACATAAATTAATCCGAAATGGCCATGGCTGTCCGTTTTATATGAGTTTTCAGTTATCCAAGGGAGTATCAGTCTACATTATCTTGGATAATTGAGGTTCTTCTTGTATACATAATATAGTATTCACTTAAGCATAATACAGTAGTTTATTTTTTACAGTATATATATCATAGTATTTAAGAATTAATTATTGTAATGTTAAATATATTAGTATAAACACATTAATTTTTTTAATACTATAAAGAAATTGTTAGAAATCAAATCATTTAAATGCCACATTATTTTGGGTTATATTTTGGTTAATTTATAACTAATAATAATATGTGATTTGGTTTGCCTTTAGACCAAATTACTTGATATCAAGGAAGAACTAATTTGTTATAAAATACTTTCTGGTTAATTTCTCCCTCTTACAAGGATGTAGTTATCATTCATTTCTCATATTGATAGAGCTTTTAATTATTTTCTCAAGTTGGGAATATCTATAATCAGAACTAAAAATTTATNGTTTTAAATATTTATATTAACTATACATAATCTTTAAGCTAAAGTAGTTGATTTTTTTTCTGACCTTAACAAGGACATTCAAGTAAGATATATAGTTTAGTCTATTTATTTGTATATTTAAAAAACAATTATTTTTCATGTTAGGAGTATGCATTTTATCCTTTGCATTTCTTTCTTTCTTGACTCCAAGGTAATTAAATCTTGAATATATAAACAATATGAAATATAAACTTAAATTTTGGAAAAAAAAATTTAACATATAAATAATTTACTCTCAGATATACACATCTTTTCTTAGGATGTAATTAATTAATTGTTGTGATGTAATTTCCTATAAATAACAGAAAAACTGAGTTAATGATGATATGAAGATAAAAAAATAAAATTTGGATTGGATTATTACTGTTTCAAATATTATATTTTATGCAATGCATTTAAATTCATTATTATATAGTAGAATTGTTTATTATAATCACTATAAACTGATAATAATAACCAATTGATAACATTAAGACTACAATTAGAGGAAATTCTGGTTCACTGACTCTAGCCTTAAAAAGATATGTTAAAATAATTAAAAAATGTATAACTTAAAAATTACAGTATAATTAATAAATCTTCATTTTTACTTTTAATTACTATTTAATTTATTCAGTATTATTTGTCTGCTACCAACTTTAACATCAGCTAGAATAATGCAAGCAATATAAACTATTGTATTGCAAACAAATATGATTAAAATGATTAACATTTAAAACACTAACATGTACACACTTGTTTTCATTTTAATTATTGATTATTAATTGATTATTACTACATTAATTTCAAATTTCAGAATATTAAATATAAGCAATATAGTTGCTATTGTAATGTTTTTTTACAATTTTAAATTTCAATTTCATCTAATTAACACTAATATTTTCACTATTAGAAATTTTTTTTGTTATGGAAATAGTATAACAATAAATTTTTAAAATCTGATGAAAACCAGCTTTATTTCAAATAATGTTTTTCTTATATAGTGTTTTTAATAGCAGCTATTGTATTCAGGAAAAAGATTTCATGCTTTATTGACAAAGGAAGTATTATAATATCTGATAAGTATTCATAAAATAAAATAATGTTATAATTGAATCTCATTAATTTGAACTCATATAATTCAAATTTCCTCTTAATTCTAACTAAACTCTAGTCCTCATCTGATCCCTATTTAAATCAATGTAAAATTTTCTTGGTAACTAGAACTCAATAGTTCCACCTCATGTTTATTTGAATTAGGACATATGTTAATAAATTAATGTCATCTTCCCATTTTTGAAATTTAAAGATGAAATTAAAAATTAAAAATATAAAAATAAATTAGTAAATTAAAATTAAATTAATTAAAATTTAAAACATTTCAAGTCAGTTAGTGCATGATTAGGGTAGTTTATGGTTGTCCTGTGGTGCTTGCTTGTCATTGCTTCTCATGGCCAATATAGAGCCTTAGACTTACTGTATCTTTGTTTTGTATTTCTCATTGATTAAACATTATTCTGCTTACCATGTAGTGCTAATGTGTTATTAAAATCAATTTTTTTTTGTTTTATAGCATCCAGAAATGGTCTCCTTTTAATTTAAACTATTTAAGGCTATCCCTCAGAGTTTGAATTATTGAGAGTCTACTTTATATTAAAACTGAATTTTTAATATAAAAAATGTGTTTTTGTAATTTTTCATTTACATAAGTTATAATTTGCTATGTTTATTCTTATGAAGCTGTATTCCTTGTTTTTTACTTGGTATTGAACTAATTTTTTGGTTGAGAGGAAATTTATTATTTAGANATTTCATCTAATTAACACTAATATTTTCACTATTAGAAATTTTTTTTGTTATGGAAATAGTATAACAATAAATTTTTAAAATCTGATGAAAACCAGCTTTATTTCAAATAATGTTTTTCTTATATAGTGTTTTTAATAGCAGCTATTGTATTCAGGAAAAAGATTTCATGCTTTATTGACAAAGGAAGTATTATAATATCTGATAAGTATTCATAAAATAAAATAATGTTATAATTGAATCTCATTAATTTGAACTCATATAATTCAAATTTCCTCTTAATTCTAACTAAACTCTAGTCCTCATCTGATCCCTATTTAAATCAATGTAAAATTTTCTTGGTAACTAGAACTCAATAGTTCCACCTCATGTTTATTTGAATTAGGACATATGTTAATAAATTAATGTCATCTTCCCATTTTTGAAATTTAAAGATGAAATTAAAAATTAAAAATATAAAAATAAATTAGTAAATTAAAATTAAATTAATTAAAATTTAAAACATTTCAAGTCAGTTAGTGCATGATTAGGGTAGTTTATGGTTGTCCTGTGGTGCTTGCTTGTCATTGCTTCTCATGGCCAATATAGAGCCTTAGACTTACTGTATCTTTGTTTTGTATTTCTCATTGATTAAACATTATTCTGCTTACCATGTAGTGCTAATGTGTTATTAAAATCAATTTTTTTTTGTTTTATAGCATCCAGAAATGGTCTCCTTTTAATTTAAACTATTTAAGGCTATCCCTCAGAGTTTGAATTATTGAGAGTCTACTTTATATTAAAACTGAATTTTTAATATAAAAAATGTGTTTTTGTAATTTTTCATTTACATAAGTTATAATTTGCTATGTTTATTCTTATGAAGCTGTATTCCTTGTTTTTTACTTGGTATTGAACTAATTTTTTGGTTGAGAGGAAATTTATTATTTAGAAAAAAATCTAAAATGTGATTGAATTTTTAAATTCAATAAAAACTAATTTTATTTCAAAAATTTACTATCCATATATTTGTTAATTTTGTCTGTCATTTGATAGAGAAATTCACATCATATGTAAGGATATTATTATTCTTGTAAACCTATGTTCCTTGTTTAATTAGATAAAATTCAGATTTAAAAATTGTAAAAATACATATTATAATATTTGCATTATTTTTATATTATATTTTGAAATTTTTGAGTTAACCAAAATATCATAACTTTCTATCTATTTTAATGATAATTAATTTATCGATAAAACTATAAGAAACATATTAAAGTTATTGTTATTAAGCTTTTGTAATTTAAATTGCAATAAAACTACAACATTAAAATTCTTTAATGATATTAGAGTAACTTAAAAATTTTAACCAAATTCAAATTCACAAACTTGCTGTCATCATCACTGCATGAGCTGTTATCATCTATCCATCAACAAGAATTCTCCAAATAATGATATGTGCTACTTTGAGATCCAATAGAAGTTAAGAGTTTGTATCTAATGAAGATTTCAAAGCAAATTGAAATATTACATGGAGAATAACTTTTGTTAATAAACAATAGTATTGCAGTTAATTTTATTTTTATTTTGACAATTTATAAATATGTACTAGTAAATATATTTTAATTGTTATAGTCATCCCAAAAAATTAGTTATGAAAGCCAATAAGATTTCATAGATCAATAGCATATATACCAGTAGAATTTTTTTATTGCTTTCAATTGGTTTTTATTACTTCCTATTGTTTTTAATAGGGTTCTAATGTCAATTATGTAATTAAGGTAAAAATATTCCTTAATTTTGGTAGTTTCTTAGCTATTTCTAATTTTTCTTCTTATCACACACACTTTATAAAACAAAACTATGTATTAATTCTTTAAAAACTGTTTATTTTGTAAACAACTTTTTACTGGACACTTGATTTTTTCTGACATCAAGAACGTTCAATAAACCCATGTTCTACTATATTATTTACATTTGTAAGAAAACCATTTCCAAGGCATAAGTTTTCATTATAAGAAAAAATATCTTTATTTTCTTAACTTTTAATTTTTATATTAACTACTGTATGTATCTTTATTACTTTATAATTACAATTTTGTTTTCTTTAAAGATTTCTTTAATATTATTATTTGTTATAATGTTTTAGAGACTGATCTAATCTAATCTACTGTGCTTTCTTAATTTCATTTTAATATTTTATATGTGTAAATAAAATAATTCAAAATNATTAAAGTTAGCATTAAGTAATAATTACACTAGCCTTTAAATTTAAATTTTCTGTTTATTGTATAAACCAAACCATGTAATTTGATATAATTTGCTTATGATATAATCAGTTTTTTTGTAAAATGTAAGAATGTTTTGCAAAACAGTAGTATTCATGTATATATTTTTTTTCTATGAAAATAGCATTTATTTGCAAACCTGTCCTGTTTTTTGCTGAATAAAAATGATACAATAAAGACCATATGGAATTAACACAAATACTGTAACAGACCAATTATCTGGCAAACTTGGGACCAGAAGTGGTCTGGATTTCTGGATTTTTCAGTTTTCTAGACATAGGTTGAATATATACTTAAAATATAAAATAAACAGTGGAAAGTAAAGAGTGAAATTGTATTTAACAGATACAAATTAATACACTTCTAAACTAGGGTCTGTTTGATCATTATTAATCCTCTTAAAATACAGAATATGATGTGTGAATGCAATATTTAGGATGAAGATTAAATGAAGAGAAGTAATAGAACATGATGAAACTAGCATCATGTGATATGTGTACCATGGAAACCAAAACAAAGCAACAGCACAGAGAACTACATCTGTACTACATTCCAATAAATTCAAAACTAGTCAGTTTCAAAAAATACCAGTTTCTGGAAGTGAATAACTGGTCCATTAATGCATTACAATAATTTCATTGATAGATTTGAACAGGTAAAACAGCAAAAAGTTTCACAAAAAGAAAAAAGCAACAATTATACTAATTTTAATGATCAGTATAATTTTTGCTTTTTTTCTGTTTTGTGAAACTTTTTGCTTTCTTTCTTCTACACATATATTCTGGAATCTCTGAATTAAATAGCTTACAGTAGTTAATGAGCATACTGAAGTTCCATCTTTTTTGATATTGTCTCTCAATCTCTTTTATATCATGATGGAATCTTTCCCCTTGATCTTCATTCACTGATTCAACATTTTTGGAAAAATACTCAGGATGAGATTATAAAAAAAACAGAGTTTCAAACTTATATTGCAGCTGAGGTCCTAGAATGCATCTGATATTTTGTTAACAATATTTATCAATATATAATTTAGATACTTCTTTTTGCCTAGAAAATTCTTAATAGTGTTATGCTATGCTTTCTGTTATGAAATCCAGGAAACTCCATTTTAATAACACGAATTACCACATATATTCTAGAAACACATCAAATAACAAAAAGTCTTGTTTTTGAAAACTGGATCCCATAATTACATAGAAACTTATTATATACAATTAAGTGCTTTATGATGAATAACACACAAAAAGAGAGAATTTACAAAATTGTTTTTTTTTCTTTTCTTTAAATTTATATATGATACAAACCTTTTGGTATCAACTTTAAGGCATGTCTATATGATCAAATCTCTTCCATTAAAAAATTGAATTCAAGAAAATTGAAAACAGTATTCCATCTATACAGTTATACAGTACTTTTGAGATTCAATAAATGATTATTATTTGACAAACTTATGCATACCATACAATAGACAGTTGCAGGTGGCTACATTGGCTTCTCATCCAGATTTTGTAGTTTAAACATTGCACCCAGAAAGGAGCAAGTGACAAGAAACATTACCACTTCAATTACCACTACTTCTGATATCAATGTTCCTTTTTTGGGATTAGAAATTTTCAAATATTCAACCAAATGTTGAGTTCTCAGAGTATTTAAATTTTTTTTTTTTTTTTTTGTTACTGATGTTGCATGAGAATGCTTGTGCCAATTCTGTGAGTGACTCCATCAATTTATTATTACAATTTACAATAGAAATAAATGTAAGTTGTGTTTTAGAGATCAGTCCTTAAATGATATTCATTAATAAGCTTTTCCACATCATCCTTTCTCCAAACTGCTATTTTGTCTTATGACAAAAATATTTTATCTCAATTGTTTGGAGCTTTCAAGAGCTTGAATCATGTAGAAAGCATTCTAATTCAAAATTCTTGAATTCAAGAACTTTAAAAGCACAAATTGTCTGGTCTACATTATCAAAGTTGTCTGAATACAAGTTTACATTCACAAAATTCTATTATGTAGATTTGCCTTTAATTTGGCAAGCTGAAATTACCCTCAAAATATTAATCTGTTTGCTTCAATCAATATGTTGAAGACTAGTGTTGTTATATTAGCATTGAGTTTTGATTTTTGAGAATAGAGTTAATTTCTGAATTTTAATTCAAAAATTATTTACATAAAATTTTTAATTTTTACATATACAATTAATAGCTTAGATTGCCATATATTTTAACAATTCAGAATTATTAAAAATATGTTAATATTCATTTTTAGTTTTCTTCATTTTTAATATAATTATTTTAAATTCTTAAAATTGATTTCACGCATCATTGTTTTTTCTTTTTCTGATTTTTATACTCATGCATGCTAACTTTGCATAGAATATTTTTCCTTAAATTTTTCCCATTTTTAATTGTTTTGAATATTCAGACAAATATTCAGATATTTAAAAGAAAGAGAGAGAGAATGAAAAGTGAAAGAAAGAATAGGAAAAAATGTAAAATATTTAGTTTTCAATAGTGTAAAATGATAGAATGGGTTAAGAAAGGTATTTGAATAAAAGTATTTTTTAAATTGAACTTAAAAGAAAAATAAAGATACTCGATCAAATGATTATTCTATAATCTTTATTTTAAGTTCAATTTAAAAAATACTTTTATTCAAATACCTTTCTTAACCCATTCTATCATTTTACACTATTGAAAACTAAATATTTTACATTTTTTCCTATTCTTTCTTTCACTTTTCATTCTCTCTCTCTTTCTTTTAAATATCTGAATATTTGTCTGAATATTCAAAACAATTAAAAATGGGAAAAATTTAAGGAAAAATATTCTATGCAAAGTTAGCATGCATGAGTATAAAAATCAGAAAAAGAAAAAACAATGATGCGTGAAATCAATTTTAAGAATTTAAAATAATTATATTAAAAATGAAGAAAACTAAAAATGAATATTAACATATTTTTAATAATTCTGAATTGTTAAAATATATGGCAATCTAAGCTATTAATTGTATATGTAAAAATTAAAAATTTTATGTAAATAATTTTTGAATTAAAATTCANTATTGTATAAAATTAAATAAAAGTTACATTTATGTGTATGATCAATTTATATTCACAGAAATATTCAACAGAATAAAAAATACACAAAGCAATATATTGATTAATTAACATATTGATAATAACAAGAATGATTAAAAGTTTACATTTTCAACATTATGCTATAACTTATTGGAAAATTAATGAATAATTTTATATATAATGTTTGCTATGTAAATTATAAATTTAACACCACATTTCCTATCATAAGATTTACTTTTTCTAACTAGATTTCAGATTATTAAGATATGTCTGAAATCTGGATGCATTTTGCTTTTGACACTATTTGATAATGTGTTGAAGAACTATGTAATGTAAAGAAAAGTAACTGTCTGTAAATAAAAAATATTAAAATAATGAGTTTACATAAAAGTTATTCTAAAACTTATTTAATTAATTACTTTATGGTTTAAAATGAAAGAATTACTATTACTAGAGAAATATTTGGCTTTCCTCCTGTCCAATCTAAAAAAAGTAAAGTGTAGATCTTTTTAAAAATAAATAATTATTATAGCAGAAAAGTTTTTATTTTAGTTTTTTATTAAGTGTCATGGATGTTCTGACATCTGACTTCTTAACTTTTAACTATCTTTTGGGCATCATTATGTGGACAAAGCTCTGACATGAGCTTCTTTTTTACTACATTCGCTAAGGCCCTTCCTAGTGTCCAGTTTATTTTATCTTTGTGGAGAAATGTAGGAACTGGAGGCAAATAGATAACCTCATAATTTAAGCTATAGCAGTGTGTCTAGCATATGTAGTGACTTCTTAATTAACATGAGGACTATGTTTAAGAATGTTGTATGCAATTTAAATTTACATATAATGCAAATAATCATCAAAAAATATATGACAATAGCTCTATGAGGGTAACTCTGGCATCTTAGCTAAGTTATACTTATCAGAACATAACATTACAAAATAAATAAAATTAATTACAAAACTAAAATAATTATGCACTTCTAATAAATGACCAATTGACAATCTTCAGCAAAACAAAATGAAAGAATGTTAGACTGTCAAGCTGATATTTTGGGATGCTTTTCATAAATAAAGTTGTTACCTGTTATTTATACAATTTAAACAAGTGTAAATTAAATTAAATAGTCACTGCCCTATGACAATTTTTACAGAATTGATGGGGTTCTGCAGATATAGAAAATCTCTCTTGAGTCTCTCATAGATGCTAACAAAAGACTATTTTTTTATTTGATAGTTGTTTGCAGAGAACTTATTTTAACTTAATATATTTATGCTTTCAAGTTCTTGTTTTCTGACTAATTTTATATGAAAAGTGTATTCCTAGACAGATAATCAATCTAGCTGTCTGTTATCTGCCTAAGAATACACTTTGCTAGGATTGGCTATTTGATTTTTACATACATTTAAAATGACTACAAAAATTAAATTTTATATTACACATAGATCATCCATTATAAATGTTTTTTTAAATAAAAATCCTGAATTTCTGAAGACTTCATTTAACTGCTTTTGCATCAATTTACTTAAAAAATATTATTAATTCAGTTCAAATGTAACATCAAACATTAAATTAACTGAATAGATATTACTTAATGATAATTAATAAAAACATATCAAATGATAGTTAATTGTGAAGATTAATATATTTTTATTAGCAACATTGTTTTTGCTGATTTAGTTTATTTTGAAGCTAGATATGCGAGTGATCATGAAGAAATTTCTTTTGAATGTAATGAGTGTTATTGAGTAGTAAATTTTAAATTTTGTATACTTTGTTTTGAAAAACAAATAAGTAAATACACTAGTTCAGTAATGATTATTTCTCTCAAAAGTTGTTATTATTTTATTATTATTAAAGCTTAAATTAGTAGTGATATGCAGTTACAGTCGACCCCCCTATAACGTACGTTCCTATAACGACAATTCCTATAACGTAGCGAAAAAATTGTAGCAACTTTCGTATAACGTACCTCCTATAACGTCGTTTCGCGACAAGATTGATAGAGTCTGGACCAATAGTGGATGAGCAGCCGAACTACTTTCCTCCGACCCTGCGCCACGCTACGGAGCGGCTAAATTGAGTTTGCTATCGTCTGTTTAGTATTATATATAAATTATNTTTGTAGTGGTCATTTTCAATGAAAGTGAGAAAAATATAGAGATGCAATCATTGATATAACTATAACTTGTATATGGTTTGATTATCTTGGTTTCATTGTAATTTCTAGTGGAAATATAACTAGTAAAAAGATATATATATATATTTTTTTTAAATACAGTAATCTCATTTTTCTAATGGGAAATTTCCTTTCAGTGTATTAGTTTTTGTATACTTTAGAAAAACTTAGATTTTTGTATATTAATCTAGTGATAGTGGGAAAAATTATATATTATAGTATTTCCTGTTTAATAATTTTTGATCATTGTGGAATTTTTTGTTTCATTATTTAGTTGTATGTTTAGTTATACATATTATAATAGTATTATACAATTTAATCTCTCAAAAATAAATAAATACACATTTTCTATTAAGTACTTAATATTTTATTAATTCTTAATCAGTATATATATGTAAGCACACACATAATATAGAATTCAGCTCTTAAATAATATAAAATTAATTAAAGTTAATTATCATATGGAATCAAAACTAATATCTTAAAATGACTATTAATTATGTAGATTTCTGTTAATTGTTCTACATCTATAGCATGTAAAAAATTGCACAACAATAATAGTAGTTATTAATAATTCATAATTAATGTTTTGTATTGGATTATAAATATTCAAATGTTAAAATCAATAATTGTTAGTCATTTTCAGTATATAAATTATACTATTACATATTGCAATCTGTTAATTTTTACTACTACCACTTATATATCTGTAAGTGATTGGAATTGATTATTAATGAAACAGTCTGCCATCAAGAAAATTGCTAAAGATTCAAATTTCTCATTTTTTAATTATCTTTTAGTCACTAATTATTCAAAAAATATGAATGATTGTTATCAATGTAGTTCATGATTGAAAATAGAAATAAATGTTTTAATTAGGTTTTATTTAGAGTTTATTAAATCAAAGAATTAACACTGTTGCCCACTAAACAAGTTTGTTTTAAGTACTGTTAGTTGATATAAGTATAGTTCATGAATTATTGATTTAATGAAAATTTTTCTGATAATGTTTTATATACAAAGACATGTGAGTATATATCAGTGTCATAATACATTAATTAGCATGTTTAAATAATTGCAGTTAATTAGTGATAATATAAAACTGTTATATATAAACTAATAGATTCTAATTTAAATTTATCAGATATTGGTATTTATTTACTTATTAAATTATTTCATGAAACAGCAATTGTATTAAGATAATCTTTCTTTTTTCATTTCATTTTTTTTCTCTCTGGTTTTTCTGTATTAATTAAGATAATTCTATTTTTTTTTTTTATTATATTCTGAAAATATGGTTAAAAATTGTGGTTCAAAAACTAACTTGTTTTTAAGATAGACTATAAGTCAATAACAATTAAATTGTTTTTTGGTGTAATTTCGGAGTTTGTAAATATCGCAATGATTTTTAATTTTGCTGATAAATAGCCATCTCATTTGTTGATTTCTTTAAGTGTGTAATGTATGCACGCCATAATCCACAAATCTTCTTCTTGGATTAGTTCTAAGTCATGTATAAATATAGGATGAATTTTAAGTTAATATAGTGCATTTCAGGTTTTATAAAGATGATTTCTCTTCATATTTGTAATTTAGTGATAAACACAATAATGCTATATATAGCATTATTGTGTTTATCACTAAATTTCCTCTATGGTTCAATTTTTTATATTTTGAAATTTTTGAGTTAACCAAAATATCATAACTTTCTATCTATTTTAATGATAATTAATTTATCGATAAAACTATAAGAAACATATTAAAGTTATTGTTATTAAGCTTTTGTAATTTAAATTGCAATAAAACTACAACATTAAAATTCTTTAATGATATTAGAGTAACTTAAAAATTTTAACCAAATTCAAATTCACAAACTTGCTGTCATCATCACTGCATGAGCTGTTATCATCTATCCATCAACAAGAATTCTCCAAATAATGATATGTGCTACTTTGAGATCCAATAGAAGTTAAGAGTTTGTATCTAATGAAGATTTCAAAGCAAATTGAAATATTACATGGAGAATAACTTTTGTTAATAAACAATAGTATTGCAGTTAATTTTATTTTTATTTTGACAATTTATAAATATGTACTAGTAAATATATTTTAATTGTTATAGTCATCCCAAAAAATTAGTTATGAAAGCCAATAAGATTTCATAGATCAATAGCATATATACCAGTAGAATTTTTTTATTGCTTTCAATTGGTTTTTATTACTTCCTATTGTTTTTAATAGGGTTCTAATGTCAATTATGTAATTAAGGTAAAAATATTCCTTAATTTTGGTAGTTTCTTAGCTATTTCTAATTTTTCTTCTTATCACACACACTTTATAAAACAAAACTATGTATTAATTCTTTAAAAACTGTTTATTTTGTAAACAACTTTTTACTGGACACTTGATTTTTTCTGACATCAAGAACGTTCAATAAACCCATGTTCTACTATATTATTTACATTTGTAAGAAAACCATTTCCAAGGCATAAGTTTTCATTATAAGAAAAAATATCTTTATTTTCTTAACTTTTAATTTTTATATTAACTACTGTATGTATCTTTATTACTTTATAATTACAATTTTGTTTTCTTTAAAGATTTCTTTAATATTATTATTTGTTATAATGTTTTAGAGACTGATCTAATCTAATCTACTGTGCTTTCTTAATTTCATTTTAATATTTTATATGTGTAAATAAAATAATTCAAAATCCAAAATTTCAATTAATAAAACTAAACCAAATACTGATAAAATGTAAGCAGATAACCTAATCACTCTCAGACAACTGTCTATTTATGGTTCATTTTGTACATATGGTTATTTGCTTTGAATGATGTAGTTGTTAATTAAAAAGCAGTTTGATTAATTTGTACATATTTTGGTATGTTAGATTCCATCTTTTTTCATACTGTGAAGTTTTGTCATTCCTCAGATGTTGAATCTGACATTAAAGTTATATTTATTACCATCTGGTGAGAAATTTAATGTTAACTGTTTTTAGTTAAGTTAGTTAACTTAAAAAGATAAGAAATTTATATAAGTTTTATCTACACAGGCTGTAGATCTAAAAAAGATCTGTTTAGATTTTTAGACTAAACTTTTTTGAAATGTTGACAATGTAGAAAAATTACAAGTGTAGTTACATCATATATTTATTTATATTTAGTATTATTTTATTCTATTATTATTCAGATACTTATTGATTTATAGTGCTTCTGTCTTATAAATTCAGCATCTAACTCTTCCATTTAATATCCAATTTCAGTGAGCTTAACTCTGGTCTTGGTCCATCTACTTGATCTTTCAGTTGCACTTACCTTTAAATTAGAACTATTACAGGATTATTATTATAGTAGGTTATTATAATAGGAAAGTGTTTACTTTCCTATTGTAATAATTGGGAAAGGTGTAAAAAATCCTCAATTAAGATAATGTGATTATCCAAAATAGATTTTGTAAATTGTGGATGGATCTTGTCATTGATGATTTTGTCCTAAACAGTCATTTTCCTATGTCAAACTACAGTGTGACTCTGATTTACAAGTATTCAATATATGAAAATTTGATATATGCTGTTTTCTTTTATCTGCCTTCCCAGTGTACAGGACATAATATTCAGTATAACAAGCACTAACCAATATTTATGATAACAAAATACTCTAATTACAAGTACAAGATTGAAATTTTCATGTGCTATTATTAGATGGCTTGCAGGTTCCAGTTCCCATTTTCTGTTTCATTCAAACTGTATTCAACCATTAGTGATAGCTTTTCATTCTAACAAGGTTAGGGGCCAACTAGTAATTATTGAGCTGTAGATCCCAATTGTTATTCCAACAAAATAAACAATATTTTCTATACTAGTAATTAAATATAAAAAAATTATGTTTTGATCACTTTCAGTGACCATTGTCAGATTATGGGTTGAACAAGAATTGTAGTTTAAACATTGCACCCAGAAAGGAGCAAGTGACAAGAAACATTACCACTTCAATTACCACTACTTCTGATATCAATGTTCCTTTTTTGGGATTAGAAATTTTCAAATATTCAACCAAATGTTGAGTTCTCAGAGTATTTAAATTTTTTTTTTTTNGAATTGTTAAGAGAAAGCGACGTGCGATACGCAGATGCAGTTTTTTTCGTTTTTGCGGGAAATCAAACATATTTTTAGAACCATCTATAAATTCTCTAATTAGTCTGGAAACAAGGGGGACCCAATTCTTGCATTCTGTGAAAACGGGTAAGGTTGACTGTAACGTAATGATCTTTATCTTAATTATCGTTACTTTTGCCCAAGCAACGCCGGGCCCACCCGCTAGTTGTTAATAATAATTAAAAGGAAGAATTATGCATTGTTCAAAATCTTTAAAAGCAATTTGCAATTAAATATAAAAAAATTATGTTTTGATCACTTTCAGTGACCATTGTCAGATTATGGGTTGAACAAGAATTCAAATAACATTCTATAAATTTAAATACAGATACGTATGACACAATCAAAGAATATAATAGCATACATACATCAAAATTAAATAAAAATAATATATGAAAACATTGCCAAAGAGGCAGATTTTACTTCCTATGAGACCAATGCTTTATTAGTAGTTAACTAGTTATAAAATTTAAATAGCTGTACTGTATATGCCAATTTATACTATTAGAGAAAGATAATGTACATCATTGTCTGTCAGTTACATAAAAATATTATTTTGCAAATACTTTTAAAAGTATATAACTGTTCTCTTCAGGAAGAATCATTCATAGAAAACAAAACATTTGAATTCAACTAGTTGTCAGTAGTTACACATATAATGACTAAAACAGTATTAGTTATTAGATTGATCTGTGATTGAATTCAGTTAATACACAGAGATAATGGAAAACTTCAAGCAAAGATGTTCTGGTAACTCTCAGCATATTAGATACAAATTCCGTCTAGTGCATGGAGAGTTTTACATGAAAAACTCGTGAATGGATTGAAACTTTTATTAATTTTTTAAAGTTTATATTTGATTATATTTAATTATCAGTTTTTGCTTGTTTTAATAATCTATTTTTATTCAGTTTTGAGTTTATGTATGTATGTTATATTCTTTTTAACATGAGTAAAAGTATAAATTTACAGAAAGTTATTTAGTATGAAGCTAAAACTATATTTGCCGGATATAATCATTCACTTTTATAACCACTTAAAAGGAGGGTTTTTTGGAAAAATAAAACAAAATGTTTAAGTCCTTCAAATCCAATGTTCACCCAAGTTCAAGAATTACTCAGAAGACAATTTTATTCCCAGATATTTTATTTAAATGCATTTCAGATAAAATTTTTTGACATTCCCTGAGTTTATGCCAATTTTCTGAGCCTCTCCAACATCAATCATGGTAACATTCATCCTGCATCCATAATAAGCCATTAATTATAATCATAATTATCTTATGGATTCTACAACAGAAGTTTTAATTAATTTTTTTAAATGTATTGATTTTGTATTGTTTTGATATAACTAATTTTTTTGGATTTACACATAATATATTTATAATTGACAATCTTACTTTTAGAAAGAGTTCAACAGAGTAAGATTGCAAAATAGAACTTTTGTAACAAATCATATTTTATGTGGAATTTTAAAAAAATATTATATACAGCTATTTAAGTAATACAACATTTATTAGATTAACTTAAAAGTTCAAAATATAATATAAATGTATAAATACATAATGTACATAATGTTATATACATTGATTTTTCATTTTTTTTAATGCAAAATATTTCATGATGTATAAAGTGATTATAATTAAAGAGTATCATAGTTGTTCAGAGCTCCGTGGAGAAAAAACTATTGGACAGTTTTTAACTGAATTTAGTATATATATTGTCCTGAGTATGCAGTTTCAATTATCAGAGAAACATTTTACTTTAAATTTCAGCATCCTTAATGCACATATTATGTGCTGTTCAGTAAGGCATATCTTCTTCTCTTAACCAATCTTATTGCCCTCCTCAAGTATAAGCTTCTGACTACTGGAAATAAAGTGGAAGTGTATCCTGTAAATTGAATTTTTATCATTGATTCTTATTTTTTGAAGAAAACGCTCTATCTGGACCAGTGACATGTTTTGTTATTGCCACTAGATATGAAGATATCTCTAAAACTTCACTACAGCAGAGAAATTGGCTGAATTTTTATGCAACATGTTGCACCCCACATATTGGCTTAAATGAGCAAGCCTTACTGCAACAATATATTTTGCATGAAAGAGTGAGTAGTTGGTCATTTCCAACATTATGGCTACCATTGTCACCAGATTTGAACCCTTGTGACTTGGTTCTGGGGTTCTACCTTGTTTATCAAGGTGATGTTTCCAATCTAGTTGTCTTAAAACAGAATTTTACTTGTCCTAAAATTGCATTCAGATCAATTACTTTCCACTAGTGTGTTGTGCAGCAAATGCAGTTTTTAGAACATGGGGACAGAGCATGGAGAGTACATAGAATTACAGTTGAACCTGTCTGTCTCGAATCTTGTGAGAATGAGAAAAAATTCCAGATAGACAGGTTTTGAGATATAGAGCAATGATTCCCAAACATTTTCAAGCCACCACCCACTTGGTTCCTTAAAGTTATACCCAGTACCCCAACTGTATCCAACATCCCTAACCCATTTTCCCTTGTGTGAGAAAGGCTTGAAAATATTTTCAGAAAAACTTTTCTATGAACTGCACACTTTGTGTTTTTATTGTACATTGTTTATCACATCTGAAAACCATTAAATGCAATGTTTCTTCTTACCTGTTTTATAAGAGGAAAGAGAGAGGTTGTCAGTGATCCCAACCTTTGCCTATAGTCACTGTTCAGTAACCCTGCCTCCAGCACCTCCCTGCTGCACACTTGCTTCTTTTTTCCTGCTACATTTACTCACCACTTACAGGAGTGGTAGCACCCACTTTGGGAACCACTGATATACAAGTTTATACACAGTAAACAGTAATGGGTTTTATTGGAAGTATAGCATTTTATTAATAGAATAACAAGTACAGTACAGTACATACCTGTATTAGGTATAAATAAAACATTTCTGACATAACCTTAAAAGAAATAGTTTGTCAATAGTTTCTGATTCCTGACTTTCTTCAACCAATAAGATATAAGTCAACCTCATAGCCAATCAGAGAAAAGCAGTATTAATTGCAACTATATACTGTGTTGCAAATGATGTTTCTCAACTACAGTTTATGCTATCAAAATATAGTCACCGAGCTTTGAATTTATAATTGACACTTTAGTCCATAATTTGAGATATAGAGGTTTTGAGAAAAAATTATTTGAGATAAACATGGAAAATATATTTAATTTAGGCTGAAAATACAGGGGAGGAAAATAAATTTTGAGATAAAATGTTTGAGTCAAGGTAGACAGGTTCAACTGTATGTCTTTAATGATTACATCAAAGACATACATAATTCAACATTTTATATCTGTAATTGAAATTAAACAATTTCACTTTTTCTTAATTCCCAAAATTCATTATAAAATGTGTATAATATGCAAATTTATAAATTAAAAGAAAATAATTATTTTAAAGCATACAA